>NW_024070187.1:28056777-28142164 GCF_014754425.2 Oryx dammah
ATCACATAATAATCCACTGATACACAGAATGCTACAAGGAGAAATTCCTCATGTTGAATTAATGTGAGTAGTCCTTCCATTTCATAAAATTCTCACTATAAGTTAGAAACAGACATGTATGATGTATACAGTAGATCTCCTATGATCTTGATAAGTATAAGAACCCCAGAGTCTAATTGAATTTAGCAAGCAGCCAAGTTGAGTTCTTAGGCCTTAGCTGAGGACCAGGCCTCGCATGGTGGTAATCTCACGTTCGGGGTCTCAGCACAGAATAAGCTTTTGTGTTTACCAGGAGAAATCCCTCTGCTTTACAACCACAGCACTCTGCTGCAAAAAATTCCTCAGAATTGTCAAGTAACTTCCTGAAGCAATAGGAAAGAAAGCCTCACCTCAATGTCTAATTCTTTAGGGCAGGAAGTTTTGCAAAATGATTGCATATTTATAGCTTTCCCTCAATCTGTAAATTGGTCCAAAAAATAGTTGAAAATACATTTTTAACACTTCAATAATATTGTGTCTGACAGTGATGTGAGCAAATCACTAACCCTGTCACCAGTAAGCAACAAAGGAAGCTGGTTTGATCAATCAGAAAAAATATCAGTGTTGACTATATCCCACTATCTGAAAAGCCAATCTGTAAAGTGTTATCAGTAAAAGAAGCAATGGAGTGCTGAGTGAGAGGAAAACTGGAGACTCAAAGTTCCATTTAGTAACTCCTTAGGTGACAAGTAACAAAAGATATGAAAAGTGAAAAAAGAAAATTCAGCTATTTTTTTTTTCTGTTCTTTAACATATCTAAGATAAACATGTTGATAATAATGTATGTAAAGACAAATAAAGTTTAAAATTCACAATTCAAAAAATATAACCAAGTAAATAAAAAGAGGCATATAAACTGAGGTTCAAAAAATATAAATAAGGAATAACATTTTTTCAAATGGAAAATAAAAAAACAATAAAGCTAAGGACAGCAAAATCTTAAAACAAATTCATTTGGATTGAAGAGGAGATAAAGCTATTACTGAGTGATCATTCAGTCACTCATCATTGTCATTTAAGCATATTCTAAGAAAATGTGACAGGCAATTAAAAAGAAAGCATTATGATCTTCACTACTTTCTGTAAGGGATTTATTCCTTTCACTTGGCTCAAGTTAACAGAACTGTCCAGAGTTCCTTCTACCTCATGCTCCATGCTTCTCTTAGCACACAGTTTAGTTGAGTTCAGTTGCTCAGTCATGACCGACTCTTTGCGACCCCATGAATCACAGCACGCCAGGCCTCCCCGTCCATCACCAACTCCCTGAGTTCACTCAGACTCATATCCATCGAGTCAGTGATGCCATCCAGCCATCTCATCCTCTGTCGTCCCCTTCTCCTCCTGCCCCCAATCCCTCCCAGCATCAGAGTCTTTTCCAATGAGTCAACTCTTTGCATGAGGTGGCCAAAGTACTGGAGTTTCAGCTTTAAGCTTAGCACACAAGCTAAGAGAAATAAAAAATAACTTCTTTGCTAGCTTTCCTCCATAATATGCACATTTGAGGTGGATCTACTTGATAAATGGTTAGCTAGATAGACACAAATAATTTTGTAGAAAATAACAGAAATATAGAAAGTAATATAGTGGTATCTTTGGCTAGAATTTTTCTGGTATAATAACAAATATTTTGGTGAAATTGCTGTACTTTAATATGCACATATACATACACATAACAGATTATACAAACACACACACATATATAATTCTGTTCAGTTGAATAGCTCTTCATATGTTACCTTACTTTGCTCCCTGCAATCTGTCCTCTCAGTATTTTTTATACAATAGACATTCACTTGTATTTTGCTTATTTAGAAAAGTCTTTCAATATTCTTACTTTATAAATACTATGAGAACATAAATTATCTTGGGCTCAACAGTATACAGACAACTAGGAAGTTGTCTTTTTTCTAAGCATTCAGTTCACTTCAGTTCAGAGCTCAGTCATGTCCAACCCTTTACAGCCCCATTCTGCAGCACATCAGGCCTCCCTGTCCATCACCAGCTCCTGGAGTTTACTCAAACACATGTCCATTGAGTCGGTGATGCCATCCAACCATCTTATATTCATTGTCCCCTTCTCCTCCCACCTTCAATTTTTCCCAGCATCAGGGTCTTTTAAAATGACTCACATCTTCCCATCAGGTGGCCAAAGTATCAGAGTTTCAGCTTCAGCATCAGTCCTTCCAACGGATATTCAGGACTGATTTCCTTTAGGATGGACTGACTGGATTTCCTTGAAGTCCAAGGGACTTTCAAGAGTCTTATCCAATACCACAGTTCAAAAACGTCAATTCTTCAGCGTTTAGCTTTCTTTATAGTCCAACTCTCACATCCATACATGACTACTGGAAAAACCATAGCTTTGATTAAATGAACTTTTGTTGACAAAGTAATGTCTCTGCTTTTTAATATGCTGTTTAGGTTGCTCATAACTTTTCTTCCAAGGAACAAGCGTCTTTTAATTTCATGGCTGCAATCACCATCTGCAGTGATTTTGGAGCCCCCCAAAATAAAGTCTTCCATTGTTTCCCCATGTGATTGCCATGAAGTGATGGGACCAGATGTCATGATCTTCGTTTTCTGAATATTGAGTTTTAAGCCAACTTTTTCACTCTCCTCTTTCACTTTCATCAAGAGGCTCTTCAGTTCCTTTTGCTTTCTGCCATAAGAGTGGTGTCATCTGCATATCTGAGGTTATTGATACTTCTCCCAGCAAACTTGATTCCAGCTTGTGCTTCATCCAGCCCAGCATTTCGCTTGATGTATTCTCACATATAAGTTAAATAAGCAGGGTGACAATATACAGCCTTGACGTACTCCTTTCCCTATTTGGAATCAGTCTGTTGTTCCATGTCCAGTTCTAACTGTTGCTTCCTGACCTGCATACAGATTTTTCAGGAGGCAGGTCAGGTGGTCTGGTATTCCCATCACTTTAAGAAGTTTCCACAGTTTGTTGTGATCCACACAGTCAAAGGCTTTGGCATAGTCAGTAAAGCAGAAGTAGATGTTTTTCTGGAACTCTCTTTCTTTTTCAACAATCCAACAGATATAGGCAATTTGACTTCTGGTTCTTCTGCCTTTTCTCTATCCAGCTTGAACATCTGGAATTACATGGTTCATGTACTGTTGAAGCTTAGCTTGGAGAAATTTGAGCATTACTTTACTAGTTAGTGTGTGAGATGATTAAAACTTTGTGGTAGTTTAAGCATTCTTGGGCTTCCCCCCCCCCTTTTTTTTTTAGCTGTTAGTTCTAAAAGGTCTTGTAGGTCTTCACAGAACTGTTCAACTTCAGCTTCTTCAGCATTACTGGTTGGGGCATAGACTTGGATTACAGGAATATTGAATGGTTTGCCTTGGAGACGAACAGAGATCATTCTGTCGTTTTTGAGATTGTTTCCAAGTACTGCATTTCAGACTCTTTTGTTGACCATGATGGCTACTCCATTTCTTCTGAGGGATTCCTGACTGAAGTAGTAGATATAATGGTCATCTGAGTTAAATTCACCCATTCCAGTCCATTTAGAACTAGCACCTAAAAAAAGATGTCCTTTTCATTATAGGGGACTGGATGGAAAACTAGGAAGTCAAGAAACACCTGGAGTAACAGGCAAATTTGGCCTTGGAATCCGGAATGAAGCAGAGCAAAGATTAATAGAGTTTTGCCAAGAAAATGCACTGGTCATAGCAAACACCTTCTTCCAACAACACAAGAGAAAACTCTAGACAGGGACATCACCAGATGGTCAACACTGAATTCAGATTGATTATATTCTTTGCAGCCAAAGATGGAGAAGCTCTATACAGTCAACAAAAACAAGACCAGGAGCTGAATGTGGCTCAGATCATGAACTCCTTATAACCAAATTCAGACTCAAATTGAAGAAAGTAGGGAAAACCGCTAGACCATTCAGGTATGACCTAAATCAAATCCCTTATGATTATACAGTGGAAGTGAGAAATAGATTTAAGGGGCTAGATCTGATAGATGGAGTGCCTGATGAACTTTGGAATGAGGTTTGTGACATTGTACAGGAGACAGGGATCAAGACCATCCCCATGGAAAAGAAATGCAAAAAAGCAAAATGGCTGTCTGAGGAGGCCTTACAAATAGCTGTGAAAAGAAGAGAGGCAAAAAGCAAAAGAGAAAAGGAAAGATATAAGCATCTGAATGCAGAGTTCCAGAGAATAGCAAGAAGAGATAAGAAAACCTTCTTCAGTGATCAATGCAAAGAAATAGAGGAAAACAACAGAATGGGAAAGACTAGAGATCTCTTCAAGAAAATTAGAGATACCAAGGGAAAATTTCATGCAAAGATGGGCTGCATAAAGGACAGAAATGGTCTGGACCTAACAGAAGCAGAAGATATGAAGAAGACGTGGCAAGAATACACAGAAGAACTGTACAAAAAAGATCTTCATGACCCGGATAATCACGATGGTGTGATCACTCATCTAGAGCCAGACATCCTGGAATATGAAGTCAAGTGGGCCTTAAAAAGCATCACTACGAACAAAGCCACTGGAGGTGATGGAATTCCAGCTGAGCTATTTCAAATCCTGAAAGATGATGCTGTGAAAGTGCTGCACTCAATATGCCAGCAAATTTGGAAAACTCAGCAGTGGCCACAGGACTGGAAAAGGTCCGTTTTCATTCCAATCCCAAAGAAAGGAAATGCCAAAGAATGCTCAAACTACCGCACAATTGCACTCATCTCACATGCTAGTAAAGTAATGCTCAAAATTCTCCAAGCCAGGCTTCAACAATACGTGGACCGTGAACTTCCAGATGTTCAAGTTGGTTTTAGAAAAGGCAGAAGAACCAGAGATCAAATTGCCAACATCCGCTGGATCATGGAAAAAGGTAGAGAGTCCCAGAAAAACATCTATTTCTGCTTTATTGACTATGCCAAAGCCTTTGACTGTATGGATCACAATAAACTGTGGAAAATTCTGAAAGAGATGGGAATACCAGACCAGCTGACCTGCCTCTTGAGAAATCTGTATGCAAGTCAGGAAGCAACAGTTAGAACTGGACATGGAAAAACAGACTGGTTCCAAATAGGAAAAGGAGTATGTCAAGGCTGTATATTATCACCCTGCTTATTTACTTATATGCAGAGTACATCATGAGAAACCCTGAACTGGAAGAAACGGGAAGAAACACAAGCTGGAATCAAGATTGCTGGTAGAAATATCAATAACCTCAGATATGCAGATGACACCACCCTTATGGCAGAAAGTGAAGAGGAACTAAAAAGCCTCTTGATAAAAGTGAAAGAGGAGAGTGAAAAAGTTGGCTTAAAGCTCAACATTCAGAAAACGAAGATCATGGCATCCTGTCCCATGACTTCATGGGAAATAGATGAGGAAACAGTGTCAGACTTTATTTTGGGGGGCTCCAAAATCACTGCAGATGGTGATTGCAGCCATGAAGTTAAAAGATGGCTTACTCTTTGGAAGAAAAGTTATGACTAACCTAGATAGCATATTCAAAAGCAGAGACATTACTTTGCCAACTAAGGTTGGTCTAGTCAAGGCTATGGTTTTTCCAGTAGTCACGTATGGATGTGAGAGTTGGACTGTGAAGAAAGCTGAGGACCGAAGAATTGATGCTTTTGAACTGTGGTGTTGGAGAAGACTCTTGAGAGTCCCTTGGACTGCAAGGAGATCCAGCCAGTCCATTCTGAAGGAGATCAGCCCTGGGTGTTCTTTGGAAGGAATGATGCCGAAGCTGAAACTCCAGTACTTTGGCCACCTCGTGTGAAGAGTTGACTCATTGGAAAAGACTCTGATGCTGAGAGGGACTGGGGGCAGCAGGAGAAGGGGACAACAGAGGATGAGATGGCTGAATAGCATCACTGACTCGATGGACGTGAATCTGAGTGAACTCAGGGAGTTGGTGATGGACAGGGTGCCTGGCGTGCTGCGATTCATGGAGTCACAAAGAGTCGGACACGACTGAGTGGCTGAACTGAACTGAATTGAACTGGGCTTCCTTGGTGGCTCGGAGGTTAAAGTATCTGCCTGCAATGAGGGAGACCTGGGTTCGATCCCTGGGTTGGGAAGATATCCTGGAGAAGGAAATGGCAACCCACTCCAGTATTCTTGCCTGGAGAATCCCATGGATGGAGGAGCCTGGTGGGCTACAGTCCGTGGTGTCACAAAGAGTCGGACACAACTGAGCAACTTCACTTCACTCCACTCACTTTAAGCATTCTTTGGCATTGGCTTTCTTTGGGATTGGAATGAAAACTGACCTTTTCCAGTCCTGTAGCCACTGCTGAGTTTTCCAAATTTGCTGGCATATTGAGTGCAGCATGTTCACAGCATCATCTTTCAGGATTTGAAATAGTTCATCTGGAATACCACACCTTCACTAGCTTTGTTCATAGTGATGTTTCCTAAGGCCCACTTGAGTTCCCATTCCAGAATGTCTGGCTTTGGGTGAGTGATCATTCCTTCGTGATTATATGGGTCCTGAAGATCTTTGTTGTATACTTCTGTGTATTCTTGCCACCTCTTCTTAATATCTTCTTCTTCTATTACGGCCATACCATTTCTGTCCTTTTTTTGTGGCCACCTTTGCATGAAATATTCCCTTGGTATCTGTAATTTTCTTGAAGCGATGTCTAGTCTTTCCCATTCTATTGTTTTCCTCTATTTCTTTGCACTGATCACTGAGGAAGGCTTTCTTATCTCTCTTTGCTATTCTTTGGAACTCCACATTCAAATGGGTATATCATTTCTTTTCTCCTTTGTTTTTCATTTCTCTTCTTTTCACAGTTATTTGTAAGGCTTCCTCAGACAGCCATTTTGCTTTTATGAATTTATTTTTTCTTGGGGATGATCTAGATCACTGCCTCCTGTACAATGTCACTAACCTCCATCTTAGATCATCAGGCACTCTGTCTATCAGATTTAGTCCCTTAAATCTATTTCTCACTTCCACTGTATAATCATAAGGGATTTGATTTAGGTCATACCTGAACGGCCTAGTGGTTTTCCCCACTTTCTTCAATTTAAGGATGAATTTGGCAGTAACGAGTTCATGATCTGAGCCACAGTCAGCTCCTCGTCTTGTTTTTGCTGACTGTATAGAGCTTCTCCATCTCTGGCTACAAAGAATATAATCAATCTGATTTCAGTATTGACCATCTGGTGATGTCCATGTGTAGAGTTTTCTCTTGTGTTGTTGGAAGAGGGTGTTTGCTATGACCAGTGCGTTCTCTTGGCAAAACTTTATTAGCCTTTGCCCTACTTCATTCTGTACTTCTAAGTATTATATCTCCATAAATAGAATAAATTATTAGTAAATTTCAAGATCAACAATAATGTGAACATTTAGAACACTGATGAAAACAGAAAGATCACATGTGGGTCCTATTGTTATTTTGATTCAGATTCATGAATTTGGAAATATTGATTACTATGACTCTCTGTTTGTACCATTAGTGCATAAAGCGCGGGCGGCTTCGACCCGGCGCACTAAGCGCTGCCGAGAGGAGTTACCCCACGTACGAGGTCAGGGGCAGCAGAGAGAGTGCCAGGTTGCGACGGCGAAGGAACGACTGAGAGGAGCTACTCAAGTCCGAGGCCAGGGGTGGCTGGGAGAAGCCACCTCACACCCGAGGCCGAGGCGGTGGCCCTGAGGAGCCACCCCGCACCCAAGGCTAGGAGCGGCAGCCAGGAAGAGTACCCAAGGAGCGGAGGCTGTGCAGGCACAGGATAGCCTAGAGGAGCTATCCCACGTTGAAGGTCAGGAAGGGCGGCGATAAGGAGATACCCCTTGTCCAAGGTAAGGAGCAGCGGCTATGCTTTGCTGGAGCACCTGTGAAGAGATACCCCACGCCCAAGGTAAGAAAAACCCAAGTAAGATGGTAGGTGTTGCAAGAGGGCATCACAGGGCAAACACACTGAAACCATACTCACAGAAAACTAGTCAATCTAATCACACTAGGACCATAGCCTTGTCTAACTCAATGAAACCAAGCCATGCCCTCGGGGCAACCCAAGACAGGCTGGTCATGGTGGAGAGATCTGACAGAATGTGGTCCACTGGAGAAGGGAATGGCAAACCACTTCAGTATTCTTGCATTGAGAACCCCATGAACAGTATGGAAAGGCAAAGTGATAGGATACCAAAAGAGGAACTCCCCAGGTCGGTAGGTGCCCAATATGCTACTGGAGATCAATGGAGAAATAACTCTAGAAAGAATGAAGGGATGGAGCCAAAGCAAAAACAATACCCAGCTGTGGATGTGACTGGTGATGGAAGCAAGGTCTGATGCTGTAAAGAGCAATATTGCATAGGAACCTGGACTCTTAGGTCGGTGAATCAAGGCAAATTGGAAATGGTCAAACAAGAGATAGCAAGAGTGAATGTCGACAGTCTAGGAATCAGCGAACTAAAATGGACTGCAATGGGTGAATTTAACTCAGAAGACCGTTATGTCTACTACTGCAGGCAAGATTCCCTCAGAAGAAATGGAGTAGCCATCATGGTCAACAAAAGAGTCCGAAATGCAGTACTTGGATGCAATCCCAAAAATGACAGAATGATCTCTGTTCATTTCCAAGGCAAACCATTCAACGTCACAGTTATCCAAGTCTATGCCCCAACCAGTAATGCTGAAGAAGCTGAAGGTGAACGGTTTTATGAAGACCTACAAGACCTTTTAGAACTAACACCCCAAAAAGATGACCTTTTCATGATAGGGGACTGGAATGCAAAAGTAGGAAATCAAGAAACACCTGGAGTAACAGGCAAATTTGGCCTTGGAATGTGGAATGAAGCAGGGCAAAGACTAATAGAGTTTTGCCAAGAAAATGCACTGGTCATAGCAAACACCCTCTTCCAACAACACAAGAGAAGACTCTACACATGGACATCACCAGATGGTCAACACTGAAATCAGATTGATTATATTCTTTGCAGCCAATGATGGAGAAGCTCTATACAGTCAACAAAAACAAGACCAGGAGCTGACTGTGGCTCAGATCATGAACTCCTTATTACCAAATTCAGACTCAAATTGAAGAAAGTAGGGAAAACCACTAGACCATTCAGGTATGACCTAAATCAAATCCCTTATGATTATACAGTGGAAGTGAGAAATAGATTTAAGGGACTAGATCTGATAGATGGACTGCCTGATGAACTTTGGAATGAGGTTTGTGACATTGTACAGGAGACAGGGATCAAGACCATCCCCATGGAAAAGAAATGCAAAAAAGCAAAATGGCTGTCTGAGGAGGCCTTACAAATAGCTGTGAAAAGAAGAGAGGCAAAAAGCAAAAGAGAAAAGGAAAGATATAAGCATCTGAATGCAGAGTTCCAGAGAATAGCAAGAAGAGATAAGAAAACCTTCTTCAGCGATCAATGCAAAGAAATAGAGGAAAACAACAGAATGGGAAAGACTAGAGATCTCTTCAAGAAAATTAGAGATACCAAGGGAACATTTCATGCAAAGATGGGATGGATAAAGGACAGAAATGGTCTGGACCTAACAGAAGCAGAAGATATGAAGAAGAGGTGGCAAGAATACACAGAAGAACTGTACAAAAAAGATCTTCATGACCCGGATAATCACGATGGTGTGATCACTCATCTAGAGCCAGACATCCTAGAATGTGAAGTCAAGTGGGCCTTAAAAAGCATCACTATGAACAAAGCTAGTGGAGGTGATGGCATTCCAGTGGAGCTGTTTCAAATCCTGAAAGATGATGCTGTGAAAGTGCTGCACTCAATATGCCAGCAAATTTGGCAAACTCAGCAGTGGCCACAGGACTGGAAAAGGTCCGTTTTCATTCCAATCCCAAAGAAAGGAAATGCCAAAGAATGCTCAAACTACCACACAATTGCACTCATCTCACATGCTAGTAAAGTAATGCTCAAAATTCTCCAAACCAGGCTTCAGCAACACGTGAACCGTGAACTTCCTGATATTCAAGCTGGTTTTAGAAAAGGCAGAAGAACCAGTGATCAAATTGCCAACATCCCCTGGATCATAGAAAAAGGTAGAGAGTTCCAGACAAAAACATCTATTTCTGCTTTATTGACTATGCCAAAGCCTTTGACTGTGTGGACCACGATAAACTGTGGAAAATTCTGAAAGAGATGGGAATACCAGACCAGCTGACCTGCCTCTTGAGAAATCTGTATGCAGGTCAGGAAGCAACAGTTCGAACTGGACATGGAACAACAGACTGGTTCCAAATAGGAAAAGATGTACGACAAGGCTGCATATTGTCACCCTGCTTATTTAACTTCTATGCAGAGTACATCATGAGAAACGCTGGACTGCAAGAAGCACAAGCTGGAATCAAGATTGCCGGGAGAAATATCAGTAACTTCAGATATGCAGATGACACCACCCTTATGGCAGAAAGTGAAGAGGAACTAGAAAGCTTCTTGATGAAAGTGAAAGAGGAGAGTGAAAATATTGGCTTAATCCTCAATATTCATAAAACGAAGATCATGGCATCCGGTCCCATCACTTCATGGGAAATAGATGGGGAAACAGTGGAAACAGTGTCAGAATTCATTTTTTTGGGCTCCAAAATCACTGCAGATGATGATTGCAGCCATGAAATTAAAAGATTTGTTACTCCTTGGAAGAAAAGTTATGACCAACCTAGGTAGCAGATTGAAAAGCAGAGACATTACTTTGCCAACAATGGTCTGTCTAGTCAAGGCTATGGTTTTTCCTGTGGTCATGTATGGATGTGAGAGTTGGACTGTGAAGAAGGCAGAGCGCCAAAGAATTGATGCTTTTGAACTGTGGTGTTGGAGAAGACTGTTGAGAGTCCCTTGGACTGCAAGGAGATCCAACCAGTCCATTCTGAAGGAGATCAGCCCTAGGATTTCTTTGGAAGGAATGATGCTAAAGCTGAAGCTCCAGTACTTTGGCCACCTCATGCAAAGAGTTGACTCATTGGAAAAGACTGATGCTGGGAGGGATTGGGGGCAGGAGGAGAAGGGGACGACAGAGGATGAGATGGCTGGATGGTATCACGGACTCGATGGACGTGAATCTGAGTGAACTCTGGGAGTTGGTGATAGATAGGGAGGCCTGGCGTGGTGCGATTCATGGGGTCACAAAGAGTTGGACACGACTGAGTGACTGAACTGAACTGAACTGAACTGAGTTCATAAAGGTAAATAAGGTTAATTTACCTCTTATGATTTCAGGAGTTCTTTCTAAAAACAAAATTTTCTCAGAACTGGAAGTTAATATAAAATAAGCCCATAGACACATATGTAAATATTGTATGTTGTTGCTGTTGCTTCTTGTTTAGGCTCTACTTTGTATCCTACTCCTTGTGACCATGGACTGTAGCCTGTAGGCACCTCTGTCGATGTTACTATTTATTATTAATATATTCTTATTTTATCATTCTTTTTCCTTTTATAAGACAAGTTTTGTGGGTCTACAGTGTACCACATAACTCCCCGCCTTCAATACTAAAGCACTCATTTCCCAGCTACTGGGACTTATGACATCTAACAGCTCTCAGCCTTTGTCTAAAGAGTCATTTTGCCCAAGTTTATGCCTCCTTTCCAGGGACAGACCAAAGCATGATTCCACAGACGAGTAAAGCCTTGACTTCTGCACCAACCTGTGATACCTCTGCAGAGAACCAGTGCTCCAGGGCGACTGCTGGCTTGGCTCAGGGGGCCTTTGTTGTGCTGCCCCTCAGTACAAGATCTCCATTTACCAGGTCAGCTTCCTCCACTTCCTGGACAGGTGCTCCTCCTAAGAGAACTCCTCAGTCACCTTCTACTGGCTGATCTCCCTTTCAGCATCTGCCTCCTAGCAGAACAACTATTACCAGACAGATTAAACAGCACAGGACTTCCCTGGTGGCTCAACTGATAAAGAATCCACCTGCAATGTGGGAGACCTGGCTTTGATCCCTGGGTTGGGAAGATCCCCTGGAGAAGGGAACAGCAACCCACTCCAGTATTCTGGCCTGGAAAATTCCAGTCGCAAAGAATCAGAGTCGCAAAGAATCAGACGTGACTGAGAGACTTTCACTTTCACTTCTTTCTAAAGAACTCCAAAGAGGCCTCTAGGCGTGTGGAAAAGAAGGGGAAGCAGAGGGGCGGGGTGGGGGGAGCAGGGTGTGTAGTTTGGTTACAAAGCTGGAAAGCATTGTCTTATTGTTTAGGATATTATCCTCTAGTCACTGTACAAACTTTTCAAGAGCAGCATTAATTTTCAGGGTAGAACAGACTTTGTGGTCACTGATGGATATTTCACATCCCTATTTGTTAAGAATGTGGAACAAATACACTGTAAAAAATGGCACATTCGAATAATCCTTTCTCAAAATTGATTTTCTGAAGAAAGATTTTGAAAGTCTATGTGACCCCCTTCTGACACAGATGAAAGAGGCAAAATGCAAGGCTATTTTTAGCCCATTATGAATATATGAATAAGCCTCAGATTACTTACTATAAACATCTACTTAAAGGCAGCTGCCAGGAGGAGAAATCAATGCTACTGTTCAACTCAAGGTTGTATTCTATCCTCCCCAGGATTGTTTCTTCAGATAGAAATTTTATATTTCAATTTCTTATCGATACAGTCATCCCTCTGTATCATGGGAAACTGAATCTATGTTTGCAGGAGACAAAAAAATCAGAGACTACTTCAGTCCCTTGTATAAACTAGCATGGTGTTTGTATGTAACCTACAAACATTCTCCTGTAACTTTGTCATCTCTTAATAAAGAAAGCTGAGTGCCAAAGAATTGATGCTTTTGAACTGTGGTGTTGGAGAAGACTCTTGAGAGTCCCTTGGACTGCAAGAAGATCCAAGCAGTCCACCCTAAAGGAGATCAGTCCTGAGTGTTCATTGCAAGGACTGATGCTGAAGCTGAAACTCCAATACATTGGCCACCTGATGTGAAGAACTGACTCATTTAAAAGACCCTGATGCTGGGAGAGATTGAAGGTGGGAGGAGAAGGGGACAACAGAGGATGAGATGGTTGGACGGCATCACTGACTCAAAGGACATGAGTTTGAGTAAACTCCAGGAGTTGCTGATGGATAGGGACAACTGGCGTGCTGCAGTCCATGAGGTCATAAAGAGTTAGACACAACTGAGTGTCTGAACTGAACTTATTACTTATAATATTTAATACAGTGCAAATGTCATGTAAATAATTGTAAATACAATGTGAATGCTATATTAAAACTTGCCAAGACAGAGAAAATTCAAGTTTTGGTTTTGGGAAATGTCTAGATTTTTTTCTGATTATTTTTGACCAGTGGGTGTTTGAATCTGTGGATTCAGAACTCACAGATATAAAAGGCCAACTGTATACTGCAGAGTTTTGCACCTGCATTAAGAAGCCACCATTAGAAAACACGGTAGAAGTAAGGGAAACTTTTCCTTACAGGAGTGAAAAGTAGATGAGGTCAATTAGATCTCCTCTCTTAATCATCCATATTGTTTTCTTATTTTAAAATATAAATGAATCATAATAATCTCTATAAAGTATTTATTTTGTGGCAACTATTAAGCACTGAACAACATTCAATTTTATGCTATATGTGCACAATGGTATATTGAAAGTGAAAGTTAAGTTTCTCAGTCATGACCGACTCTTTGCGACCCAATGGACTGTAGCCCACCAGGCTCCTCCCTCCATGGGATTCTCTAGGCAAGAATACTGGAGTGGGTTGCCATTTCCTTCTCCAGGGGATCTTCCCAACCCAGGGATCGAACCCAGGTCTCCCACACTACAGGCAGATGCTTTAACCTCTGAGCCACCAGGGAAGCCTCAGCCATAAAAAAGAATGAAATAATCCCATTTGCAGCCACATGGATGGAACTAGAGATTATCATACTAAGTGAAGTAAGTCAGACAAAGACAAAAATCTTGATATCTCTTGGACTACAAGGAGATCCAACCAGTCCATTCTGAAGGAGATCAACCTTGGTATTTCTTTGGAAGGAATGATGCTAAAGCTGAAGTTCCAGTACTTTGGCCACCTCATGCAAAGAGTTGACTCATTGGAAAAGACTCTGATGCTGGGAGGGATTGGGGGCAGGAGGAGAAGGGGACGACCGAGGATGAGAAGGCTGGATGGCATCACGGACTCGATGGACGTGAGTCTGAGTGAACTCCGGGAGATGGTGATGGACAGGGAGGCCTGGCGTGCTGCAATTCACGGGGTTGCAAAGATTCAGACACGACTGAGCGACTGAACTGAACTGAACTGCACTGAAACAAAATATTCAGATGAACTTATTTATAAACCAGAAACAGACTCTTGGACACAGAAAAAAAAAATAAATAAAAACTATGTTACCAAAGGGAAAAGGGGAGGTTAGGAATAAATTAGGGGTTTTGGATGAACTTATATACACTATATAAAATAAATAAACAACAAGGCCCTACTGTATAGCATAGGGGACTATATTTAATATCTTATAATAACCTATAATGGAAAATAATCTGAAAAAGAATATATATTCAATCCATTATATACCATGTATATACATATTTATCTGAAATACTTTGCTGTACAACCAAAACTAATACAACATTGTATTGTACATTTCAGTTTTTAAAGTATATTTTAAAATATATTATGTGGTATAAGAGATGAGATGTGAAGTACTTGAGAACAAAAGACAAATGCTTTATCAGTCAAATGGCAATATTGTGAAATAACTAGGGTCTGTCCAAGGGCATTCAGTGGAAGTAGAGAATGTCACAGGGTGGGAATAATGCCATTTATGAGAAGACCAGAGGAATGGACTAAACTAAGAAAGTAGAGAGAGTGGTCATTTCAAACTAGCTGTGGAAGTAAGTGAAAGGGCACAAAAGTGGGAAGGAATGAGAGAGGCTGCATGGAAAGCAGAAATAGCCATGATTATATTTCTACCTTCTCTCTGGGAAGCTTTGATTAGTCAATGGAGTCAGTTACTCTTTTTCTTGTGTCACTTTTAACCCAATCTAAAGAGATAACAGACAGTAATATGAGATCTAGCATAATTAACTCTGCCAGTGGCAATGTCTTCAAAAGCAAACTATGAGATCATTCCATTAGACATTTCTGGGAAGAGCAAATTTGAGATTTAAAACACTGAACCAGAACTACTTTGCTGGGAGTTGTAAGCAACTGACAAAAAGGAACTTCTGTCTACATCAAAAGAAGTTTAACCTCATAAAGATAAACTCAAGTCTACTAAGATCTGTTCCTACCACTTTTGTTGGGTACTTAATTCTGTGTCATTAAGACAGTGCCTTTAGTGCCTTAAGAAAGGCACATTTTGTTCTAATAGAGAATCTAAAAAAGTTTCTTTAAGCTCTTGTATGATAAAGCTTGTTTCTAGGGAAATTTGCTGTTATCATGCATGTTTTACATCTTTTTTAACTCTTTAAAAGTACCTTGCAATCATTTAATTAGTCATAAATGAAAATAAATTAAATAAGGGAGAATAGTGTTATTTTCTCTTTAAAAAATGAAAAAGAAAATGCTGTAGTCAGAAGCAACACTATTTATAGCACAGTTTTAGGACCTAGTGAGGTGGTCTATAGAATAAGAAAATAATTACACTTTTAGATTGAATTGAAGATTTTGAGAAGCATCCTCCTGAATATACTGTAATATAATAGTCTTTGAGCAAACTCCAAGAAATCCAAAAGATAGTAGAGGATGGAGGAGTCTGGCATGCTACAGTCCATGGGGTAACAAAGAGTCAGACACAATTAGCAACTGAACAATAACAACAATAATATTATTTGTAATAAAAAATGGTGAGTTGGGAGATGCAGAGTGTTCAAACTGTAGTTCCTGTCATTCATGTAAAAGCATGGCTCCAAGTAAGATAGTTTTCTGAGGCCCACCATCTGCTCAGTAGCTCCCTTGTCCCTTTTATTTCCCAGTTTCTGCATTAGAATAACTTGAGTTAGAGATTGGGATTGACATATATACACTATTGATACTATGTATAAAATAGACAACTAATGAGAATCTAATGTATAACACAGGGAATTCTACTCAGTGTTCGGTGGTGACCTAAATGGGAAGGAAATCCAAAAAGAGAGGATATATATATATAGGTTTAATTAATACTATCCATAGATTTTTTGAGACAAGAATACTGAAGTGGTTTGCCATTTCCTTCTCCAGTGGACCATGCTTTAATGACATGGAAAACCACAATGGTATAATCACTCACCTAAAGTCAGACATCCTAGAGTCTGAAGTCAAGTGGGCCTTAGGAAGCATAACTATGAACAAAGTTAGTGGAGCTGATGGAATTCCAACTGAGCTATGTCAAATCCCAAAAGATAATGCTGTTAAAGCTGCACTCACTATGCCAGAAAAATTTGGAAAACTCAGCAATGGCCACACACCTGGAAAAGGTCAGTTTTCGTTCCAATCCCAAAGACAGGCAATGCCAAAGAATGTTCAAATAGTAGTACAATTGCACTCATTTCACATGCTAGCAAGGTAATGCTCAAAATCCTTAAAGTGAGGCTTCAACAATATGTGAACCAAGAACTTTCAGATGTAAGGCTGGATTTAGAAAAGACAGAAATCAAATTTCCAAGATCTGTTGGATCATAGAGAAAGCAAGAGAATTCCAGAAAAACATCTATTTCTGCTTCACTGACCATGCTAAAGCATTTGACTGTGTGGATCACAACAAACTGTGGAAAATTTTTAAAGAGATGGGAATACCAGACCACTTTACCTGCATCCTAAGAAACCTGTATGCAGTACAAGAAGCAACATTTAGAACCCGGCATGGAACAACAGACTGGTTCAAAACTGGGAAAGGAGTACTTTAAGGCTGTATATTGTCACTCTGCTTATTTAACTTATACACAGAGTACAACATGCAAAATACTGGACTGGATGAACCACAAGTTGGAATCAAGATTGCCAGGAGAAATATTAACAACCTCAGATATACAGATGACACCACTCTATTGCAGAGAGCAAAGAGGAAGTAAAGTGTATGTTGATGAGGGTGAAAGAGGATAGTGAAAAAGCTGGCTTAAAACCCAGCAGTCAAAACACTAAGATCATGGCATTTGTTCCCATCACTAGATGGGGGAAAATTGGAAGCAGAGGCAGATTTTATTTTCTTGGGTTCCAAAATCACTGCAGATGGTGACTCTAGCCATGGAATTAAAAGAAGTTTGCTTCTTGGAAGAAAAGCTATGACAAGCTTAGACAGCATATTAAAAAGCAGAGACATCATTTTGCCAACAAAGATCCATACAGTCAAAACTATGGTTTTCCAAGGAGTCAAGTGTGGATATGAGAGTGAGTTGGACCATAAAGATGGCTGAGCACTGAAGAATTGATGCTCTCTAACTGTGGTTCTGGAGAAGACTCTTCTTGAGAGTTTTTTGGCCAGCAAGATCAAACCAGTCAATCCTAAAGGAAATCAACCCTGAATATTCATTAGAAGGACTGATGCTGAAGCTGAAACTCTAATACTTTGGCCACCTGATGGGAAGAGCCAACTCATTGGGAAAATCCCTAGTGCTGGGAAAGATTAAAAACAAAGGAGAAGAGGGTGACAGAAGATGAGATGGTTGGACAGCATCACTAACTCAATGGACATGAGTTTGAACAAACTCTGGGAGATAGTGAAGGACAGGGAAGCCTGGTGTGATGCAGTTCATGGGGTTGCAAAGATTTGGACAGGGCTTAGCGACTAAACAATGAACAACATAGCTGATTCACTTCAATGTACAGTAGAACCTAAACACATTATAAAACAACCATACTGCAATAATATGCATACATATAAACAGGCTTCAAGGTGAAGAAAGTTCATTCCTTTGAATGAAGTCTGTGAAATATGAGGAATGTCCATTTCCCTATCTGCTACCAAAAATCTGATTTGGGGCTTTTTGAGGCTTATTACAATGTGCAAAGGAGTATAGTCATGGCCTGTGTAGATTATTTGGAAACAAGATCAGACCTCTTACAATACAGACAGTGACTTCAGTGTCATCTATATGCCTATTAAAAGACCCTTCAGATCCTGTAACCCACATCTTCCTGCCCACAGCATAGACTCATACCTCTTCATACTGATTCATGGAATCAGAAATATTTAATTTATACCTACCAGATGCCAAATACTACTCTAGGTCCCCAATAATATCTTGCTACAACCCAGGACTTAGTGAGTATGTGGTCCAGAAGAGGAGACAAGGGGTATAAATTAGCAGATGAGTATATGTTAAAATACTGGTGAGTTCTCTTAAGGAAAAAGAAAGAATTCTTGTGGGGTTCCTACTTTAGATCAGGTATTTGTGGACGACTTCTCTAAATAGTATGGCATTTAAGCTGAGGTCTAAAGCATAAGAAGAAATCAGTTATTTCAAGGTTGACTGAAGACCCTTAAACTTAAGAGGCAACAGCTATAGATGCCTTGGGTGACAGGAGCTTGATATTTTGGGAGCTAAGAAGGAAGGATTGGGCAGGGAATACAGAATGTGAAAGGAGATTTGGAAACTAGCAGAGCCAGATCATGCAGCAGCACCCTACCAGTCAACACAGTGCTTTTATTCTATTTCTGTAGGGAGCCATACAGAAATTTCAATTGGCAAGCAACACTATCTGATTAATTTTTTTTTAATATTTTCCCCATTTAAAAAAATCCATTTTTTACAATAGATATTTATTTTTTAATTTTTATTTTTACTTTATTTTACTTTACAATACTGTATTAGTTTTGCCATACATTAAATTGAAATAGCAAAGCACTTGAATAGACATTTCTTCAAAGAAGATACACAGATCCCCAACAAACACACAAAAAAATGTTCAACACTGTTAATGTCTCAGGATATACAAATCAAAATCACAAGATACCACCTCACACCTGTTAGGATGTCTGACATCCAAGAAAAAGAAAGTGTTGATAAGGATGTGGCAGTATCAGAACCCTTGTGCACTGCTCATGGGAATGTAAAATAATATAGCCAGTGTGGAAAACAGTATGGCAGTTCTCCAAAAAATTAAACATAGAATCAAATATGATCCAGCAGTTCCACTTCTGGGTATATAATCAAAAAAAAAGAAGAAGAAGAAAGAAAGGACTCAAACAGGATCTTTGTATACTGATGGTCATGGCTACATTGTTCACAATGGTCAAAAAAGAAATAGAAACAACCCAAATGTCTACCAAGATGTATGAATAGATAAGCAAAACATGACATTTACATACAGTGGAATATTTTTCACTGTATGAAAGGAAGGAAGGTCTGAATCATGTTACAGCATGGATGAACCTTGAATACATTATATAAGAGAATTAAACCAGGCACTAAAGGACAAATAGTGTATAATTCCACTTATATTAGGTACATAGAATAGGCAAATTCATAGAGACAGAAAATAGAATGATGGCTGCTAGGACTTGAGGGAGCAAAAGAAGGGGTTATGTGTAATGAGTACAGAACTTCAGTTTGGGAAGAAGAAAAAGTTTTGCACATAATGATCATTGGAGACCAATGTGAATATACTTAATGTCACTGAATTGTATATTTAAAAATGGTTAAAATGATATTTTTCATGTTTTGTGTATTTTGCACAATAAAAAGATTATTCCCAGAACTACCTCAAGAATGTTGAGATCAAGAATATTAATGGTATTCTTCAAACTGTGTGAACCTTCATAGAATCTTCTACATTTTCTAATCTATCTGTTGTTAGTAAGTAGACTTTCAGTTTACTTAATATTCTTTGTAACATGTTAAAAATTTGTGTGTATATATATATATATACACACACACATATATACACAGTTATGCTTAATTGCTTAATTTTTATTTCAACTTGTGCTTTATCAATCAAAGGTTTTGTTTCATAAACGCCTGAGGAACTTAAATCACAGCTATATTAATTTTCCTTTCATTGCTTCAGAAATCCCCTCGCTCATTTATAGAGTTTGTAAGCTGTTTGGGGTTTTGTAATTTTTTTCTACCTCTATTTCAAAATATTCATGTGTAAATTTATTTCTAGTGGAAATTTGTTTTCTGCTTAATTTGAAATTTATTTTCCTTTCTCTCTGTTCCATCCCAAATCTGGATATTTTGTAGTTGCTTCAGTTTAAGATGTTGAGTATTCCAGTTCTAAATAACATTTGTTTGCCATTTCAGCCTTTACAGCCCACAGCTGGTCCTACAATTTACCTGGCTCTTTGTTGAACCGATTTTTCCACTCTCAAATTTCTCTCCAACCAAGGAGCTCTTCAAAGTCCACAGCTCTGGATAATGACTCCAGTTCTTTTCAGCTTCTAGTACACCTTGAGAAGTCCTGCCATAGGTCTATGGTAGCCCGCTAGCCTCCTCTGTCCATGGAATTCTCCAGGCAAGAATACTGGAGTAGGTAGTCACTCCCTTCTCCATGGGATTTTCCCGACTAAAGAATCAAAGCTGGGTCTCCAGCATTACAGGCAGATTCCTAACCATCTGAGCCACTGGCGATGCCCCATCTACCCTCTTACCAGAGGCCTAACCCACATGGGCATTCACTTAGGCTATTGGAGTCCCTTCCTCCTGTCTATTTCTGTCTCTGGATCACCTTAGCATGTGTGTGTGCGTGTGTGTGTGTGTTTCCTTTGCTGATACATGAAAACATTTAAAAATATCTTTGTTGTTCTCATTTTTCAGAAGTACTGGGACAATTTATATTTTGAATAAAACAAAACACCTATGCGTTCATAAACAGAAAAATCTGGAAGTATATACAGAAAACTATAATGTTAATAACATTCATCTCTAGGTATAGAATCTGGACCAATCTCTCTCTACTTCCAGAGCCTTCTGAGAAAGGAAGTAGAGAGACTACAGGACTAATCTCCAACTTTCACCATCCATTATAATAGGCATTTATAAATTATGGGATTTAAGAAAATTTTCTCCTCAGAAAACTCACACTTGAACATCAGAGAAGAACATCAGTAATGACTTTTCCAACTGCTTCAGGAGTATATTGAGATAAGTCAAGGACTTTCAAATCTCTGCCTTGTTTTCTTTCTCATATGTTTGCCTTCTCTCATTCTCATCTTTTTTGTTTATTTTTTTAATGTCAAAAATAGGGAGAATACATAAATGAGTTTAGTTAGGGGGTATCCACAGAAATAACTAAAAAAAAAAAAAGCACCCTTAGTGACCACACAGCAAAATATTAACAAGTTCTTTAATTTCTAGATCCACGTTCCTAGGTTGGAGGTACAGGCTGAGGAGACAGAGATCAGAGGAAAGAAAAATCTTAACTGTCCTCTGAGAAGACACCGTGATGAGAGCCTCATGCCAGAACCAAAACTGTTGAATTGGTTTTGCATGAAACATTTTGGTGTTTTAGAACACATCAGAGGCAGGATAAAGTCAGAGAAACTGTTAAATCCAAGAGTTACCTGGAGTACAGAAACTCTACAATTGGGTAATGGATTGACCATTATAAAACAAGAAATAAGCAAGGGACAAGATAACCACCCCATTTCCAGGAATAATCTGGAAGAGGAATGGAATTGATAGAGATGGATATGGGAAGATATTTTTAATTTAAGAGCACATGAAATATGTGTGAAACTTTTGCAGTGAACCAGATTTGAATAGGACCTTGCTTAACTCCTAGACAGTGGGAATTGTATGTCAGGAAAAGTGTGTTCATATTTACTAGTAATAGTATTTTTTTTATAATTGAAAGTAAGAAAGTCAGAAGACCCAAGTTCAAGAAAATGATCTATTGTTTAAAAAGTCACTTAAATTTCCTGAGCCTTGTTCTACCGGGGTGGGGGGAGGGGGATGATTAAGAAGGTGATTGATCACCTAATCTAATATTCTCACAAATTTTTGTAGAAATTGAACAAATTTCATTCACAGTACCTTATAAACTCTCAGTACTACTAGTTACAATCGTCATTGCTAGTATCATGAGCTCGTCTCCACCACTCCTATTTCTTTACCCTTTCATAATAAATACTACCTATATGATTAAAAAAAAGAACATAGAGGTGAAAACTTATGGATATGTGTATTTCTTTATGAAAAATAAATTTAGCACAGACCTGTGCAGTTTACCTAAGTAGGGAGAGAATAGTCAGTGATTTTTTTTTTTTTTTTAACTACAATGAATTTGGGAAATAATATACTACTCTGAGGACTTCCCTTGCGGCTCAGTGGTAAACAGTGCAGGAGACACAGGTTTGATCCCTGGGTCAGGAAGATCCCCTAGTAAAGGAAATGGCAACCTACTCTAGTATTCTTGGCCTGGGAAATCTTATACTGAGGAGCTTGGTGGGCTACAGTATATGGTGTTGCAAAAGAGTCAGACACAACTTAATGACTAAACAACAACAACAAATATTATTCTGATTAGATAATCAGAAATTTTTTTAAAAATCCACAGAGGATTAATTTGGAAAAAAAATACAGACTACCAAAAATGTCTAACAGTAGGTAGATAAACATTATTTTACTGATCCTATTTATCTCACTTCCTCTTTCATAAATATCACATATTTTAAAGTACAATTCATGCAACAACTGTATCATTTTCAATCTGCTATTTCCAGAAGAAAAAAAAAAGATTGGAATTCACCCTGAATAATCAGCTAAAACTGGAAATGCCCGGTTCCTAATTATGTTTCTCTTCTAAGACAGAGCTGGAAAGTAAATTTAGAATAACTTCAGAATCTCTGTTAAACCTAAAAAACAGTTTTCCAAGGTTTATTGGTGCGTTTTTTGCTTCAGTAAAGCTGTATCCCAAAAACTCAGTGAGACTTAAACGACAAGCACTTATTCCCATTTTTAGAGATCTGAATTTTTGATAGAACTTGACCTCTTCTAGCCAGGGTAGATTGGGTAACTTCGGATCAGGTTGAAAGTTGGTTCAGTTTGGCTCAACCTCAGTTTAATCAGCTCGATTCCACATGCGCTTCTTGGGGACTCATATAGAGGGCAGGGGCTTCCTGGGGCGTGCTCTTCTCATGATAGGTCACTAGAGTGCAAAAACCAAGCCACACTGGACAAGCAGATTTAAGGATGATGCTTATGTTACCTCTGTCAATCATCCCATTGGCCAAAGCAAGACATAAGGCCAAGCCTAACACCAGTGGATCAGGGAAGGACACTCTACAGTAGGACAAGGAAAGACAGTATTTGCCAAAAACAGTTCAAGCTATCTAGTCTTGGTTCTACACTATCACGTCTTGGTTGCAAAAATTTTGTTCATATTTTGTAAAAGTGATAACCCTTGTAACTTTATACTGAACTGTAATCATATAATGGAGTCTTAGTGTAACATAAATATAATGTCAATGTAAGGTCTATTTTGAAAGCAAAGGAAACCTAGCCCTGACCCATAGGTATTAAAAATAATTTTCCTATTGAAAAATGTTTCAAGATGCAACGACTCTGTTTTATATTTCATCATGACTGTATATCCAGAAAGTATCTGGACAGTTCTAACAGTTCGTGTTATGTGTATATTGTCCTCTAATGCATGTAAAATTAGCAGTATATTCATACAGAATAAATGAAAAAAAAAACTATTTTTCATTACACAGTACACAGCTTGTAGGGTTGACTGTCACAGGAGGTCACTGAATCAAATACTGTGGTTACAATTTTGAAAGCTGTTGGAAAATTTTATGATGACTAATGGCATTCATTATTATTCATGCCAAGCTTCAGGTAATGAACTCTCCCACTTGAGGCTCTGAGTGATCACCTCAGGGGTCAAATAGGATGGTCCCCTTTGTGTAGCTAAACAATAGACTATTCATTTGGGGATACCCATAATCTTAAAACACAGATAAAAACTAATACTAGAGACCTCCAAAAGTCATATTATGCTTTAACATTTGGCTAGTAGTAAGACAGTCCTATAAATCACTATCAAAATTGTTCTTTGTTATTATGTATTTATCCCAATTGGCTTTGATCTCTCTGAAACGAAACATGATTGAATTTCCAGATATTTCTCGATTACATATAAACAGATAATCCATTTTAAATTCATAATTCCAAGCAAAATCTTAAATTTTCAAAGAAAAAACATTTGCTTTCATTAAAGATTCATGTTACTCTGTGGTAAAAGAGGCTCTCCATCCAAAAAGACACAAAATGGGAAAGATTAAAGAGATTGCTATTTTATCTTCTCCCATTTTGCCTTGTCCTCCAGTTAATTCTCTACTCCCAGAAGAAATGCAGGGAAAATGCAAATGCTAAAGTGAGTCTTCCAGATTAAGAATACAATATCATTTTTCTATCTGCATTGTAGAGTGAAAAAACAGAATTGAGTTAAGCAAGATAGAGGTAACCTTCCAGTTCCTTCTGAATTTTTTTTTCTTCATAATATTGTTTTTACTCTTTTTATTTTTGAAAGATTATATATTAGCAGAACAACAGATAGCATTCACATTTTAAGATAAATAGAAATTCACCCACAGGCCAAAATATGAATATTTTGGGAAGTTGTCTGCTATTTTTAATTATGTAAACTCTTATTATCTATCTTAATCAAAGACAAAGTATCTTTAAATCAGTTTTATTTTAGTAAAAGTGTTTTTATGGGTGGAGCAGCAATTCTAGCTTTTGTGAATAAACAGGGGGAAATGGCAACCCACTCCAGTATTCCTGCCTGGGAAATCCCATGGACATAGGATCCTGGCAGACTCTAGTCCTTGCAGTCACAAAGAGTGGGACATGACTGAGCAACTAGCACTAAGAGGGGGAGTATGATATATAAAATATTTCAAGTTAGTTTGACTCATTTATCATCATCAGTAATTCCATGTAGAGAGAAAAGAAACATAAATAGTTGAGAGGAAAACGGTTTGAGGTAAATTAGAAAGCATAAAAGATGACCGGGAGAAAGATTGATGAGGTCTCTAAGGTGAAATACAAAATACAAAACAGAGATAAAGTCCGGTCTCAAAAAATAAAGTTGAAAGTCTATGGGGATTCACAAATATGTTCTTTATTTAGACATATGCAAATGATGGTTTGTATGTGATTATTTGCTATTACTAATTCAAATGTAGTCAAAGACACATTTTAAAACTTTGGTAAAAATATATTTTTGGTTACATATTCCAGTTAATTGAGGTGTTTTTATTTGACACTTTATGATCCTACTAGGAATATTAGCATTAGGTAGTTAGAATAGGAAAAAGGAGTTCAGAATGGCGGTGGCTAAAAGACAAAGAAGGGAAAGTCCACAAAAATAGATCAAAGGAAGGTCTGAGGACTGGAGTGAGGACCTCAGGTAAAACAAACAGCCCTCCTGGCTAGCCCAATTTACAAAGGGCAAGCACAGGGGGAGGAGAAAAAAACATATAAAAAGAGAAGCCAAAATTGGGTCAGGGGCTTTTCTTTCTCTTCTTTTGGGTCAGCCTACCCTCATGCCTCGAGGATGTATTTTCCTTTACTTCCTAAATAAAACTGAGATGTAACATGGGACTGTAACACTGGTCTGTCCATTGCCTTCAAATTTTGCTGTGACAATACAGAACTGAGGAAATTACAAACTCCCCCAACATTAGTTAAATGTATTATATTTGTTTCCTAAAAGTGGAAGGAATCATAGCACTCATAATTCAGATATCTTTTGGAATACCAAGGGACTTCCCAGGTAGCACTAATAGTAAAGAATCTGCCTGCCAATGAAGGAGAGGCAACTAAAGTAGCTTGTAATTTTTCTGAGACATATTGATTAAACATAAATGAGGTGGAATGCAATTGATGCTTGACTTATCAAGGTGGGTGCAGCCACTGACAGAAGCTGGACTGTGAAGAAAGTACCATTCCACCCTCAATCTACACCCTATGCCCCTCTATTTCCCACTTGACTAGAAGAGTCCAGGAAGAAAAATTTGTAGAGACCCAGCCTCAGCATCACAGAAAGAGTATAGCAGGTTGAACTGGCCATATATATATATAACAGCACAAAAACTTATTTTGTTTTGTGAAGAAAAGAACTCCATTACTAGTATTACCAATGTGGTAGATGAATGCATGTAAGGAAGTAACAGTGTTTGAAAATGTATGATTTAATAATGTGTAGCAGAGAGATATTAGGCAAAATTTTGAATTTTTAGTCCAAGCAAAATTGACTAAATCTCCTATATGGGATTATATATGGGAATATACATGAGATTACTCTGAGTCTGTTAGAGAATCATGCTTTGGAGCAATGCAGAAGTTACAAAATCAACTATTATGCCTATGAATGATCAATAGCAACTCTACCTTCCTTTTTTAAAAAAAATTACTCTATATTAATAGAATAAAACATACTCGTGATATTTTGATAAATTTATTTTTTCATAGTAGCAAATACAGCATTATAATTTCAGTAGATTGAAATAGCTTCTGATGCTTAACAAATGCATTATTCTCTTGTAACCTTTCTCTCCCATTATATTTTTGAATTGGTTACTGTTGTTACATATGAAAACTATTGAATTAGAGATATTTATCATCTGTCCAGCTGCTTTATTGAACTCTTTTATTAACTCTATTTATTCTTTGAGGATGCCAAATAGAAAATAATATTGTCTGTAAATAATTAAAATTCTATCTCCTTTAACAAAGTTATACCACTGCTTCTGCTTCATATTGTATTTCTTTAGAGCATCTACAAACATTGCTACTTTTCTTACTATAATAACAAGTCTTGTACTTAATTTTTAGACATTTTAACTTTTACTATTTTTTGAATTTTTAAAATTACCTCTCAGGCTCTAATTTGTTACTACATTGATAAGTAATCTTATGACATTTGGAAATGAGTTATAGTTAACTTACTGTTTTAGAGTTCCAGAGTTAAAAGGGTTTTTGAAATATATAATATACTTTGAAACACACTCATTGAGTGTGATTCAAGTATTAGTTATTCCACTAAGTGTTACAAGGGAAAAAAAATCTGAACTCACTAATAACCCAAAAAAGTATTGCTTTCAAATAGTTTCCATTCCAGTTGTTTAGGCAAGAGAGCTGTCACACGAAGCCTGTGATAAAATACTAAACAGTCATAATAGTATCTATTGAGTGTTCACAATGTGCTGATCATTAAGTTTTACACAGATTATTATTAATTCCTCACAGTTTTCCTTTGAGTTAGAATTTGAAGTTATATTGATGAATCCGAGCCCCTAAAGAGGTTGAAGTACTTGCCTAAGTCCTATGGCTAAAGCCTAGCCCAACCTGGTTAAGAGGGTAGACAGTCTGACCTAAAATCTTCTTAAACATCTCTGAGAACTTAGAATGGAATGTCACGTAGATGACAATAGGTCATGGCAGGTTTTTTTTGGAAATTTTAAGACTGATATTGTGAAAAGACAGCCTTCCGAATGGGAGAAAATAATAACAAATGAAGCAACTGACAAACAACTAATCTCAAAAATATGCAAGCAACTCCTGCAGCTCAATTCCAGAAAAATAAACGACCCAATCAAAAAATGCGCCAAAGAACTAAATAGACATTTCTCCAAAGAAGACATACGGATGGCTAACAAACACATGAAAAGATGCTCAACATCACTCATTATTAGAGAAATGCAAATCAAAACCACAATGAGGTACCACTTCACACCAGTCAGAATGTCTGCGATCCAAAAATCTGCAAGCAATAAATGCTGGAGAGGGTGTGGAGAGAAGGGAACCCTCCTACACTGTTGGTGGGAATGCAAACTAGTACAGCCACTATGGAGAACAGTGTGGAGATTCCTTAAAAAATTGCAAATAGAACTGCCTTATGACCCAGCAATCCCACTGCTGGGCATACACACGGAGGAAACCAGAATAGAAACAGACACATGTACCCCAATGTTCATCGCAGCACTGTTTATAATAGCCAGGACATGGAAACAACCTAGATGTCCATCAGCAGATGAATGGATAAGAAAGCTGTGGTACATATACACAATGGAGTATTACTCAGCCATTAAAAAGAATACATTTGAATCAGCTCTGATGAGATGGATGAAACTGGAGCCGATTATACAGAGTGGAGTAAGCCAGAAAGAAAAACACCAATACAGTATACTAACACATATATATGGAATTTAGAAAGATGGCAATGATGACCCTGTATGCAGGACAGCAAAAAAGGCACAGATGTGTATAGCGGACTTTTGGACTCAGTGGGAGAGGGAGAGGGTGAGATGATTTGGGAGAATGGCATTGAAACATGTATAATATCATGTAAGAATCGAATTGCCAGTCTATGTCTGATGCAGGATATGGCATGCTTGGGGCTGGTACACGGGGATGACCCAGAGAGATGTTGTGGGGAGGGGGGTGGGAGGGGGGTTCATGTTTGGGAACGCATGTACACCCGTGGTGGATTCATGTCAATGTATGGTAAAACCAATACAGAATTATAAAGTAAAATAAAAAATAAATTTAAAAAAATAAAAAAAAAAAGACTGATATTGTATGTTGAAAGTGAAGAACATTCAGACAGAATCCCTCTAATGGGACAGTGGTGCAAAGAGTTCCAGAACAGTGATTAGATTAGTCTGACTGAATAGGGTCTTAATAAAGGAGAATCACCAATTTGCACAAAGATTGGGGAAAAAAATCATAAATTTTAGCTTGCAGACTTTATTTTTTACCCTGAAAATAATGGGGAACAATAGAGGAAATGGAACACAATGCAACAGTAACCATACAGAGCAGACATTCCGGGTTTCTTTCAGCAATGGTGTTAGAAAAGGAGATTAAGATATTCCAATCTAAGGAAAAAAGACCCCAAGAAATCTGAAGCCTCAAAAATTAAGGATGAGAAAAATGTGTGTGACATACAGAAACAAGCTGCTCTGGACGTGGTGAATGCTTTCTCTTTAAGCCCATTGTAGCCCGCAACTGGGCAGTCAGAAACAAAGCCACTGGTTCAAAAGTTCTGATGCAATCTCCATCTACAGAATTCTGTCAAACTGAGCTGGCAATATTTTTTTATCAGAATCCTCATAAGATTTCAGGTAGCCTCCAGCTATGCTGAAACACTTTTCATACCGTTTCAAAGCTTCCATCCCTTTTATGCCTAAAATATGGGTTTGCCTTATCTTAAAACACACGTACATGCAAGCTTACATACACAGTCCACATGACAAAAAGTCAATGGAAAGAAAAGTTACAGAAATCTCTAAGAATATCAGAAAAGTTTAGCTTCACATCCTGGTGTGGGGGCCTCATTCACACTCTATCTCACTTAGTTTGTTCTTCCATAGAAATGACCTTAGAAACAGGAACATGTTATAAAACTCTGTGCTAAAACACATTTTAATTGACTTTCTAAGTTTAGAATGGCTCTGCTTTCAACCATTTTTAGATTTTTTTTGTATATACCTTCAAGTATTGAAAGTCTAATGTTTATTTTCAGCAGCTGTCATTTTACAAGAAATTCCTTCCTGCCTTATTTAAATAGTCACATTCATGATGACTGGTAATAAAAGTATTTATAATTGCAATACAACAAAAGACTCCCTACTTCTACCAAAAATTTTAGCTGCCTCAATCCACATTTCCATGTGAAAAAGGACATTTGCATGATCAAATCTGAGAACCATATTTTAGTCATTTTACGAATGTTCACCAAGAGCAGTTGAAATATATGTGTTAAATGCAAAATATTTTTAGATGATGGTGTCAAAAATACAGTGAGTGACTGATGCCAGAAAAAAATGTAACTTCATGAAATTTTTATTTTCTACTTATTTTAATCTACTCTGAATTTCTTTACAGATATATTATTTGAGGCCTATTGATGAAAATGTTCTATATTTGTGCTTGAGATACGGTTGCTATACGTCACATATATGACCATCTGATGTGGCTTGAGTGGCTGAGAAACTGAACTTTAAATTTTATTTAAAGTTAAAGTTTAATAGCCTCATGAAGCTAGTGGTTCATGAAGCCTCATGAAGCTATAATGGACAGTACTATCTAAACACTGCAAGTAGTTGAAATATGTTAGTTTATATAAACTTTTAAAAAACTGTTATTGCTTGCATATCTTTTGCTTTTTCAATGAATCAATAAATATAACACAGAGGAAGCCTAGCATTATAAACCATATAAAATATATGGGTTATTGTTTTTTAAAAGTTTAAAGCAACAAATGTACTAAATATCCATTGCTGCTAAATAAGAAGAGACTCTTAAGTAGACCAGATGGTCACTACTAACAACTTTTTTATTTTTTCTCCATAAACGGGTCCCTTGGTGCAGTTCACTTCAGCCCAGTCACTAAGTCATGTCCAACTCTTTGCAACCTCTTGGACTGCAGCACACCAGGCCTCCCTATCCAGCACCAACTCCTGGAGTTTACTCAATCTCATGTCCATTGAGTCGGTGATGCCATCCAACCATCTCATCCTCTGTTGTCCCCTTCTCCTCCCACCTTCAGTCTTTCCCAGAATCAGGGTCTTTTCAATTGAGTCAGTTCTTTGCATCAGGTGCCCAAAGTATTGGAGTTTCAGCTTCAGCATCAGTTCTTCTAATGAGTATTCAGAACTGATTTCCTTTAGCATGGACTGCTTGGATCTTCTTGCAGTACAAGCAACTCAAGAGTCTTCTCCAGCATCACAGTTCAAAAGCATCAATTCCTTAGCACTCAGCTTTCTTAATAGTCCAATTCTCACATCTATACATGACTACTGGAAAAACCATAGCTTTGACTAGATGGACCTTTGTTGGTAAAGTAATGTCTCTGCTTCTTAGTAATCTGTCTAGGTCAGTCATAACATTTCTTCCAAGGAGTAAGCATCTTTTAACTTCATGGCTGAAGTCACTATCTGTAGTGAATTTGGAGCCCAAAAACATAAAGGCTGACACTGTTTCCACTGTTTCCCCATATATTTGCCATGAACTGATGGGACCAGATGTCTTATATCTTTGTTTTCTGAATGTTGAGTTTTAAGCCAGATTTTTCACTCTCCTCTTTCACTTTCATCAAGAGGTTCTTTAGTTCTTCTTTGCTTTCTGCCATCAGAGTGGTGTCATCTGCATATCTGAGGTTATTGATATTTCTCCCTGCAATCTTGATTCCAGCTTGTGCTTCATCCAGCCCAACATTTCTCATGATGTACTCTGAATATAAGTTAAATAAGCAGGATGACAATATACAGCCTTCGTGTACTCCTTTCCCTATTTGGAATCAATCTGTTGTTCCATGTCTACTTCTAACTATTGCTTCTTAACCTGAATACAGATTTCTCAAGAGGCAAGTCAGGTGGTCTGGTATTCCCATCTCTTTCAGAATTTTCCACATTTTGTTTTGATCCACACTGTCAAAGGCTTTGGGATAGTCAATAAAGCAGAAGTAGATGTTTTTCTGGTCTCTTGCTTTTTCAATAATCCAACAGATGTTAGCAATTTGATCTCTGTTCCTCTGCCTTTTCTAAAACCAGCTTGAACATCTGGAAGTTCATGGTTCACATACTGTTGAAGCCAGCTTGGAGCATTCTGAGCATTACTTTACTAGTGTGTGAGATGAGTGAAATTGTGCGGTAGTTTGAGCATTGTTTGGCATTGCCTTTCTTTGGGATTGGAATGAAAACAGTTTTTCCAGTCCTGTGGCCACTGCTACGCTTTCCAAATTTGCTGGCATATTGAGTGCAGCACTTGCATAGCATCATCTTTTAGGATTTGAAATAGCTCAACTGAATTCCATCACCTCCACTATCTTTGCTCGTGTGATGCTTTCTAAGGCCCACTTGACTTCACATTCCAGGATGTCTGGCTCTAGATGAGTGATCTTACCATTGTGATTATATGGGTCATGAAGATCTTTTTTGTATAGTTTTTCTGTGTATTCTTGCCACCATTTCTTAATATCTTCTGCTTCTGTTAGGTCCATACCATTTCTGTCCTTTTTTGTGCCCATCTTTGCATGAAATGTTCCCTTGGTATCTCTCATTTTCTTGAAGAGATCTCTAGTCTTTCCCCTTCTATTGTTCTCCTCTATTTCTTTGCAATGATCACTGAGTAAGGTTTTCTTATCTCTCCTTGCTATTCTTTGGACCTCTGCATTCAAATGCTTATATCTTTCCTTTTCTCCTTTGCTTTTCACTTCTCTTCTTTTCACAACTATTTGTAAGGCCTCCTCAGACAGACATTTTGCTTTTTTGCATTTCTTTTTCTTGGGGATGGTCTTGTTCCCTGTCTCCTGTACAATGTCATGAACCTCCGTCCATTGTTCTTTAGGCACTCTATCAGATCTTGTCCCTTGAATCGATTTCTCACTTCCGTTGTATAATAGTAAAGGATTTTATTTAGGTCATACCTGAATGGTCTAGTGATTTTCCCTAATTTCTTCAATTTAAGTCTGAATTTGGCAATAAGGAGATCATGATCTCAGCCACAGTCAGCTCCTGGTCTTGTTTTTGTTGACTGTATAGAGCTTCTCCATCTTTGGCTGCAAAGATTATAATCAGTATGATTTTAGTATTAACCATCTGGTGATGTCTATGTATAGTCTTCTCTTGTGTTGTTGGAAGAGGGTATTTGCTATGACCAGTGTGTTCTCTTGGCAAAACTCTATTAGCCTTTGACTTGTTTCATTCTGTACTCCAAGGGCAAGTTTGCCTGTTACTCCAGGTGTCCCTTGCATTCCAGTCCCTTATAATGAAAAGGACATCTTTTTGCAGTGTTAGTTCTAGAAGGTCTTGTAGGTCTTCATAGAACCATTCAACTTCAGCTTCTTCAGCATTACTGGTTGGGACATAGACTTGGATTACTGTGACATTGAATGGTTTGCCTTGGAAACAGAGATTCTTCTGTCATTTTTGAGATTGCATCCAAGTACTGCATTTTGGACTCTTTTGTTGACTATGATGGCTTCTCCATTTCTTCTAAGGAATCCTTGCCCACAGTAGTAGATATAATGATCATCTCAGTCAATGGAGTTAACTGAATGGAATTCACCCATTCCAGTTCATTTTAGTTTGCTGATTCCTAAAATGTCGACATTCACTCTTGCCATCTCCTGTTTGACCACTTCCAATTTGCCTTGATTCATGGACCTAACATTCCAGGTTCCTATGCAATATTGCTCTTTACAGCATCAGACTTTGCTTCCATCACCAGTCACATCCACAACTGGGTGTTGTTTTTGCTTTGGCTCCATCCCTTCATTCTTTCTGGAATTATTTCTCCACTGATCTCCTGTAGCATACTGGGCACCTACCAACCTCGGAAGTTCCTCTTTCAGTATCCTATCATTTTGCTTTTTCATACTGTTCATGGGGTTCTCAAGACATGAATACTGAAGTGATTTGCCATTCTCTTCTCCAGTGGAACACATTTTGTCAGTGGGCTCAAGTGTCATAAAAAAAGGTGTGTGTGGGGGGTGTGGGTAGAGGCCCTAGTAATGTTTGATTAGGGGAATCTACACAAAAGAAAATTATTTATTATTTACTAACGAATCAATATATTTCTATACATATCATGTCAGCTTGGAGCTTTAGAAACGGTCCATTCTCCTCTTTTCCGGCTGAAATCTTTGTAGAGTCTCAGTGCACTAGAGTTTTTGTTTGTTTAGCTGGTTGGTTGGTTAAATACATATCGTTCATAAACCTTGCTCTGTGTGTCTTTGCAGGGTCTTAAAAATATTCCCAAGCCCTGTTTTGTCTAGTAGCCCTATTTAATGTACAGTTATAGCTCTTACTGGTTGATACATGGACTCAACAACAGAATGGACAAATGGTTGCTGTCACACAAAATTATTCACCCCCTCTTTCCAAGAAGAGTTGCTTTCATGGTGCTATTACTGCCTACATCCCTTTCTTGTTTTTTGTTCCCCTTACTTCCATTGATTTTGGATTTTTTTCCACGTTTCTCCCTCTCTAATGTATTACCTATTTTATTCGAATATGTAGGTGGTATGTTTTTAAGTGAATCAATAATGAAGTAGTTGAGACCACAAGTCTCATCACCCTCAACATGCTATTAGTATTGGAATCCCAAGGGCCAACTGTGCAGTGAACCATGGTAATGAGGTTGATAGTTCATGAAAGAGCCGATGTGACAAATTGCCAACCTGCTGCAGGGACAGCCTCCCTAACCTTCCAGAAGCCCAATGTTATTCCAATTTTCATCTAGTTTTGTTCTCACTCTAAATGTGCCAGAGTTAACACAGTATTTAAATGGATAGCCTTCCCCCACAACCCACCCACACACCTACCTTGCAAAAGAGAGCACCCTGTGGCATGTGCATTTATAATCCTCTTTTCAAACTGACATACTCTCAGGGTGAATTTAATCACCATTTGTCATACGTTTTAAAGTATAAAAGGATGTTTCATTTTTTCATGCCTTATTTTGGAGGCATTTGTGAAAACAAGTATCTTCATTTTTTTGTGTTCTGGATACATAGGAACTTTTTAGATCTACTATTTCTGCTCTTAATAGTTACATTAGCTGATTTTTTTATATTCTCTCATTTTTGAACAAAACAACTTGCAGGTATCTTTTTACTCCTTTTTTCCTCCCTCTCTTCCTGAGTTTGTAATCAGGAAAAGAGAGAGGCAAAACTCTTAACTTATTAAAAAAATAAGTATTGCTCAGGCACTATTACTTTTTTGTATTTTCATCTTATTTTCAAGGTTTTATTTTTGTTGTTGTTTTTACAAATATGTTATTGATAGTCTGTAGACAATGAGAATGAATCATCATCTTTGAATTTTAAGGAGAATTTCAGCCGCAGTAGCACTGCCTGTGTAGCTAGCCTTTTATAAGATATTTATCAACATTTTGAACAAAGTTTACACATTCGAGAATGTGTCCCCAACCACAGCTGGCTTGTCCTGCAGGGAGGTGACTAGACATCATATGCTCAGTTTCTGATAGTGAAAAACCAGTGTTCTTAGAGGCAGAGGTATTGTATATTCTTTAATACCTGAGATGCTTCTTAAACTTATTTTGCTTGGTGCCCTCCCAAACTTGATCGAAAATAATTAAAACTCATAATTTGGAACTTTACTAGCTCAGGCCCTGGATTCACATTTTAGTGAACCATTTAGAACAAAGTTCCCTTTTCTCACCTTAATGTGTCTAGTTTTCTAATCACTGCCTGAATCAGGCACCTCTGATAAGTATGTTGTGAACCTGTCTTGATGTACTTTGTATTTAACTAGTAAAACACTGAAATTAAGGCTATTTCTTAGGCAGATATTTTGTCTTCTTATCTAAATTCATTGAGACTAAAGCAAACTTGATTTAGCCTCTTGTGAGACCTTGGCTGTACATTTTTACTGAATGCTGGCTAACTGTGTCCTGTGTATTATAGGCTGCCCTTATTATTCACAGTGTAAATCTCATCACCTTATGGGTTATTACCATGATGAATAACTTTGTACTTTACACCACTCAGAAAGTTTGAATGTTTAGTCACTCAGTCATGTCCGACTCTGCGAACTCGTGGACTGTAGACTACAAGGCTTCTCCATCCACAGGATTTTCCAGGCAAGAATACTGGAGTGGGTTCCTATTTCCTTCTCCAGAGGATCTTCCCAACCCAAGGATCAAACCTTGGTCTCCCACATTGTAGGCAGAGGCTTTACCGTCTGAGCCACCAGGGAAGTCTCATCTTATGGGTTATTACCATGAAGAATAACTTTGTACTTTATACCATTCAGAGGTTACATACTAATAGTCCACTAACTAGTTAACCTCTGGACTTGTTTTAATTGGTCAGTGAAGTGTTATTAAAATGTTAAAGCTTAAGTGCTTTTTAGGTAGCATTTCCCATTCTACTCAATCTATTCTACTCCTTACTCTCTTACACCTTAGCACACTACTGCTCAGCCAGAGAACCTGTGCATTTGGGGCCCTTGTCATATTTATTTGATTTCCCCTTTTGGTGTCTTCATATATTGAATACCTCTCGGCTGAGTGCCAATACAAGTCAAGCCTGCTCCAGAAACAGTTAAAGACACAAATCCTTCTCTTCAAGAGTTTATGTTCTGGACAGCTGCATTCTGGGATCCAATACTTCTCAATAAACATTTGGAAGAAAATAATAAAGTATGTGTGCTAGGTCAGGTCCTCTGAGAAGCAGATATTGAGATGAGACTAACTATGCCAGAATTTTATTAAGAAAATGCCTATGCCTATGCAGAAGGATATAGGGCCTGTCTAAATTATGATTGGGCTTGTCTAACTGAACCCAAAAATGGGTGGTTCTAGATGCATGATAACCTGGTGCCATGAAATTAAAAGACGCTTACTCCTTGGAAGAAAAGTTATGACCAACCTAGATAGCATATCCAAAAGCAGAGACATTACTTTGCTGACTAAGGTCCATCTAGTCAAGGCTATGGTTTCTCCTGTGGTCATGTATGGATGTGAGAGTTGGACTGTGAAGAAGGCTGAGCACGGAAGAATTGATGCTTTTGAACTGTGGTGTTGGAGAAGACTCTTGAGAGTCCCTTGGACTGCAAGGAGATCCAACCAGTCCATTCAGAAAGAGATCAACCCTGGGATTTCTTTAGAAGGAATGATGCTGAAGCTGAAACTCCAGTACTTTGGCCACCTCATGCCACGAGTTGATTCATTGGAAAAGACTCTGATGCTGGAAGGGATTGGGGGCAGGAGGAAAAGGGGACGACTGAGGATGAGATGGCTGGATGGCATCACTGACTCGATGGACATGAGTTTGAGTGAACTCTGGGAGTTGGTGATGGACAGGGAGGCCTGGCATGCTGCAATTCATGGGGTCGCAAAGAGTTGGACACGACTGAGCGACTGAACTGAACTGAACTGAACTTGGTGCCCTGGGGTCAAGAATTTTATCTCTTCCAGGATCAGGTAACAGGCTTTTTTTCTCAAAGGAGGTGTAATCGTGTCTTGCTGATGGCATGGTCTTGTTTCTGATTCCCTAGGGGACTGCATCATAATTTTCTACCTGGAACTTGCCATAGACTGCATATTGCATCAGGTCCTCCTATTGGCACCTCCAACACCGTAGGGTCTACCTGACAGAAGACAGGACTCAGGCAGCAGGACAAATTGTACCTAGCCAGGATGTACTGCTCTCCCCTTTCCTGCTCCTGCCCATTTTTATCCTTCTGCCTCAAAATCCTTGATTTATTTTGGTGTTACAGATTTTAAACATCAATTTAACCTTTTTTTGTTGCCTATCTGTTTTACCTTTAAGCTAAGAGGATAAAGTATCTGTCTGCAATGCAAGGGGTCTGGGTTCGATCTCTGGGTTGAAAAGATCCCTTGGAGAAGGAAATGGCAATCCACTCCAGTATTCTTGACTGGAGAATCCCAGGGACAGAGGAGCCTAGTGGGCTGCCATCTATGGGGTCACACAGAGTCGGACACGATTGAAGCGCCTAAGCAGCAGCAGCAGCAGCAGGGAAATTCAGGCATTTCTACTTCACTGAGATTTGACCGTTATTTATTCTAGGTTTCTAAGAGCCATCCAGCAGTGAATTTAAACTGACCCCTGCAGTTTTTGCCAGGGTATTAAATCTCTTGTCAGAGAAAGTGTTCCCAAGTTGATGAATTTTCCTCTCCAGTCTAACAATCCAGTCCCTTGATCAAGCACTTTGCACATCAAGTCTCAGAGTACTTTCTTGGCTCCTGTTGGGACATGCCAGCTAGTAATTATAATTTTTAAATGGACAGTCCCTTTTCTCCTTTACCAATGCAAGCATGTTACCTGTTGGGTTATGCTAGGATATAATCTTGTCTATCAACATAAGGGAATGCTGTGCCTAGAAGGGAAAATATAGGGAGAAAATTGCTGACCAAGACAGTAGAGTTGGTCAATCACCACTAGGTTGTGTTTATGCTCTGCAAGGATAAAGAGATAAGGAGAGTTGCCAGCTAGCAGTTAATTGCTAAGTTTGAGAAGCAGAAGGCCCAGTAGTGGTGTTTGTCTCTCAGTCCTGTCTGACTCTTTGTGACCCCGTGGATTGTAGCCCACCAGGCTCCTCTGTCCATGGGATTCTCCAGGCAAGAATATTGGAGTGGGTTCCCATATCCTTCCCCAGGGGATTTTCCCAACCCATGGTTCAAACCTGGGTCTCCTGGATGCAGGTGGATTCTTCACCATCTGAGCTACAGGGAAGCCCCTAAAGAGACTCTTATCGGCTCATTCAAAGGGGAGACATAATGGAAGGCAGTCTGAAGATCTAATTTTGAGAGTTGCAGAACAGCACTGATAATTGACCTCTCAAAGCAGGTCTCTTATGCCAGTGTCAGTACCCTCCTAGGGAAAACCCAGGGTTTTAGAAATAGGAATGGACCCCTCTGAAAGGGCATACCTGAAGATGTTGACTCTATAATCTCTCCAGATCCCCAGGCCACCAGAGGCAGGCCACCATTTTTCAAATAAGAGTTAGCACACCCACTATGATAAATAGTGTGGCGGAAACTTCTCCACAAAGCAACAAGGGCTCCCATCAGAAACTTCCCACCCCCTTTCCCAGCTTCCATGTTAATAAACAGGATTGTTTCTTTTCTTCAATTTCTAATAGAAATACTTGTTTAGTTTTGAGCAAAACAGTGTCTCCTTAGTTTTCCCCTGTTGCATTTTATGTATTTCTTTTAGTCTTTGCTGTAGACATAAAATCCGACATTGCTATAACCAGAAATCATTCACTCTCACCAAATCAACATGACTCCCTAAATTCCCATGGGGTACTGGTTCTACTAATGAAAGTTATTTTGTTGCAGTACACTATTTGTAATACAGTAGCTATATAATAAGCTATAATCCCCCTATATATTGTTAACACATAGCACCCACCATTTAAAACTATTCTTGGCTGTTACAGCAAATAAGATGTTCAAATATGAAATATACCATCAGAAAATGGATTGGATTTATATTAAATCTGTATCAATTTATGAAGGCTTATGAAGATTTTAAGACCTTATCTTTAATACATTACATATTCTAGAGATATGCCTTATCTCTCTTGTGGAAGTTCTACTTATTTCCTGCTATGGGAATTTATAATTTCTCTGCCCTTTTTTTGGCCATGCAGCATAGGGGATCTAACCACTAAGGCAATCAGGGATTGAACCCATGTACCCTGCAGTGGAAGCACAGAGTCTTAACCACTGGACCACCAGGTAAGTCCTGTATATATTTATGTTTTTTTCTTAGCTCACCTAATCCAAATGTTTTTAAAAAAAACTATTGTGAATGAGTACCTTTTTTGTTTCTATTTCTAAGTTATTAATACTAGTAGAGAAAATAGTTACTGATGTTTGTGTCTATAAATAAATATATTTTTATAGAGGAAATGCAGCTATTCTAATTCCAAAATATTTTAGTAGAATCTCTTTTGGTGGAATCAAATAATTATATAATTTAGAACTAAAATTATGCTATCTGTTGATCTAATATTTATACTATTTGTTTAAATTTTATACTTTAAATAAGATCTCCACTAAAATAATGATGAATAATATTAGTCACAAGGGTGTTATTATCATATTTAATTTTAATAGAGGTAGTTTTCAGTTCAGTTAAGTTCAATCACTCAGTCATGTCCTACTCTTTGTGACCCCATGAACCACAGCATGCCAGGCCTCCCTATCTATCACCAATTCCCAGAGTCCACCCAAATTCATGTCCATTGCGTTGATAATGCCATCCAACCATCTTATCCTCTTGTCATCCCCTTCTCCTCCAGCCCTCAATCTTTCCCAGCATCAGGGTTTTTTCAAATGAGTCAGCTCTTTGTATCAGGTGGCCAAAGTATTGGAGTTTCAGCTTCAGCATCAGTCCTACCAATGAACACCCAGAACTGATCTCCTTTAGGATAGACTGAAGTAGTTTTAGCATTTCACAATTTAATATATTTTGCTGCTGTTGTTGATTGTTAGAAAATCTTTAAGTAGTTTTCTTTTATTCTTACTTTATGTAGAGTTTCAATTACAAATGGTAATTGACAAACAAAATGAAAAAACAATCTACTGAGTAGGAGAAAAGCTTTACAAATGATATGACCAATAAAGGATTAATATCCCACATATACAAACTGTATGTACAACTGACATTAAAAAAAAAAAAAAACAGTAAAAAACTAGATGGAAGAACTGAATAGGCATTTTTCCAAAAAGGAAATGCAGATAGCCAACAAGCACATGAAAAGATGCTCAACATCATTAATCATCATGGAAATGAAAATCAAAACCACAGTGAGTATTACCTCACACCTATAATCAAAAAGAACACAACTAACAAATGTTGGTGAAGATGTAGAAAAAAGGGAACACTCATACACTGTTGGTGGAAATGTAAATTGGTGTAGCCATGTGGTAAATGGTATGGAGGTTTCTCAAAACACTAAAAATAGAGCTACCACATGACTGAACAATTCCACTCTTAGGTCTATATCCAAAAAAGTAAAAACATTAATTTGAAAAGATACATGCACCGCAATGTTCACAGGAGCATTGTTTACAATTGCCAAGATATGGAAGAAACCTAAGTGTCCATCTATGGATGAATTGATAAAGAGGATATGATGTATACACACACAGTAGAGCAAAACTCAGCCATAAGAAAACAGACTTTTGCCATTTGCAGCAACATGTATGGACTTGGAGGGCATGCTAAGTGAAAAAGTCAGACAGAGAAAGACAAATACTCTATGATATTGCTTATATTTGGAATCTAAAAGTACAACCAGCTTGTGAATATAGCAAAAAAGAAGCATTCTCACAGATAGAGAACACAAACTAGTGGTTACCAGTGAGGGTGTGGGGCAGGCAATGAGGGAGCTTCAAACTATTGGATATACAGTATGCTCAAGGATATATTGGACAACATGGGGAATATAGCAAATATTTTTTAAAAAACTATAAATGGAAAGTAACCTTTAAAAATTATATAACAAATTTTAATAAAATATTTTTAACTTTAAAAATTTAATAAGAAATGGCAGTTGAATTTTACCAGCATCTTCTCAGTATCTATTAATATACCCATATTTTTTTCTTCTTTGATACATTGATATCATGAGTTATTCTGATATTCTACACAATGATGACCCATACTTATAGTTTTGTACTTGGTTACTGTGTCTTAATTTCCTTAACATATTTGTGGATTTACTTTGTGCTTGTGTTATAAAGAACATCTGCTCTAACTCTATTAAGATTTTATACACAATCCATTATACTTTAGTATTAAGGTTATCTAGGAATTCTAACATAAGGCATTTTTCACATTTTTCTATAACCTGGACTAGTTAAATAATATAGAGTATTATTTTTAAAGATTTAAATAGAATTTAGCTTTAAAATCCTGTTTCACTTTATTTTCTCTTTTCATAGTTTTTATTCTCTCAGTTTTTTCCTTTTCTCACATAAATTCATGTTTATTTTACCAAAAAATATCCATTTCTCACTCTAAAACAAAAACTAGAAAGTATTAAGCTAGTGACAAAGGCATGTCAAAAACCAAGACAGGCTGAAAGCAAACCCTCTTGCACAAAACAGTGAGCCAAGTATGAATGTGAAGGCCAAGTTCCTGAAGGAAATTAAAAGTACTACCCCAGAGAACACACAGATGATAAGAAAGGGAAAAAGTCTTATCATCAATATGGGGATATTTTTAATGGTCTGGATAGAAGATCAAAACAACCCCAACATTCCCTTAAGCCAAAGCCTAGTCTAGAGAAAAACCCTAACTCACTTCAGTTCTGTGAGAGGTGAGGAGGCTGAATAAGAAAAGTTTGAAGTTAGCTGCAATTGATTCATGAGGTTTATTATCATAACATAGGAAGGCAAGGTGAAGCAGCAAGTACTTATATAGAAGCTTCAGGAACTTATCCAGAAAATATAGCTATGATAATTAATGAAGGAGGCTACACTGGACAACAGATTTCTATGTAGGTGAAACAGCTTTCAATTGGAAGAAGGCATCACTAGAACTTTCATAGCTAGAGAGTAAAAGTCAATACCTGGCTTCAAAACTTCAAAGGATAGTCTGACTCTCTGGTTCAGAGCTCACATAGTTGGTAACTTGAAGTCAATGCTCATTTACCATTCCAAAATCCCTAGGGCCTTTAAGAATTATGCTAAATCTACTCAGCCTGTGCTCTACAAATGGAACAACAAATTCTAAATGACAGCACATTTGTTTATAAAATGTTTACAGCTTATTTTAAGCCTACTGTTGCAAACTATGGCTCAGGAAAAGAGATTCCTTTCAAAATATCATTGCTTATTGACAAAGAAACTGGTCATCCAAAAGCTCTGATGGAGATGTCCGATGAGATTAATGTTGTTCAATGACATTAATGATGTTGTGTTAGCAGGTCATGCCTGCTAACACAACACTGTTCTGCAGTCCACGGATATAGGAGTCATTTTAACTTTCAAGTCTTATTACTTAAGTATATTTTGTAAAGCTATAGTTGTCATAAATAGTAAAAAGATCAGTCGTTGTCAGGGGTTGAGTGGAGGGAGGGATGACTAGGCAAACTATAGAGGATTTTTAGGGCAATGAAACTACTCTCTCAGTTCAGTTCAGTTCAGTTCAGTCTCTCAATCGTGTCCGACTCTCTAGGGTACTTTAAAGGTGTGGGTACATGTCATTATAAATTTGTCCAAACCAATAGAATGTAAAACACTGAGAGCAAATTCTAAGGTAAACTATGGATTCTAGGTGATAATGATGTGTCAACACAGGTCCATCAACTGTAACAATGTGTATCCCTGTGGGGAGGGATAATTATGGGAGAGGATATGCGTGTGTAAGAGCAGACAGTATATGGGAAATCTTTATACCTTCTGTTCAGTTTTGCTTCTACCTTCTGTTCAGTTTTGCTTTGAATGTGAAACTTGTCTAAAAAATAAAGTATGCATATTTCTAAAGGTGGTAAAACACAGTGCTCAGCTTTGCTCTCAGACTACAGTGATACAAGGATCAAAGCAATGAGAGAACACAGTGTTATTAAGCTCAAGGTAAGGAAGAAAATTTCTTTAGAAGAAAAATTAACTTACTAGGATAAAAACTTAGATAGTATGAAAAGGAAATTTGGAAGCTTTTATCTTAGAAGTCAAGATAGATATGTAGAAAGATATAAGGAATACTCAGTTCTAGCTTCTCTTAAAACAAGATATCCATAAAGGACAGAGGAGTTTAGTCCCCATTAAATCAGTGAAATTAATAGGAAACTAGAAAAATTTAACACAGAGAAACCAAAGCAGAGATAATTTTTCAGAGCATGCCAGGAGGTAAGAAAATATTCATGGGTAGCCTCAGACACAAAAGGAGAATTTAGAGTCAGAACACTTGAGGGACTATATCATATATGTTTGTCTCTACGAAGTGGTTACAGAAAACCAAGCAAGATTTTAAATAGGAAAGAGTAGTAAGTCAGTGGAGAAGGAAAAGAAAAAATAACAAAGTATTATTATTTGAGTTCCAAAGTAATACAACCATAGTAAAGTAAGGGTACTGATATTTATTCTACCTTAAAATTTTCTGAAATTAAGACCTTAAGGCATGATATAGAAAGAAGAGATCTAGGATAACAGAACCACAGGGGATAATGACAGATTATTCCATTCCTGGGTTGAATGTTTCTGATGGCAGAATATCTCCTATAGGGATTATTCAATTCAAAAGACAGAGCACAAGATTTGATTAAACTATGGATTCTTTTGTCAGACCCAGAACTTTTTCATACCACCCTTTCTTAATAAATGAGAGTAAAAAAAAAAAAAATAGAGAACTATTAGAAAAATCAAGCATCTGGGCCATAAAGCAAAGAAAGGAGAAGGCTCACAATGCCAGCAAACTGTACTGCAACTACATGTAACAAAGGAAAGATAAAGATCAATTTAAAAAGCTGTTTAAGAGATATTAAAAAACCTATGGAATCTTCTTGCAAGTTATATAGAAATAGTAGAGTTAAATGGAACAATGTATCCACTAATGCAGGAAAAGAAATATCAGAAAGAAATCTAACAAGGTAGGATATTCAAGGTTTATGGAAATCCCTTGTCTTGAGGAACAAACACCAGTGGAATGGGTCTTTGCTAGTTTCCAAGAACATCAACTGAATTGAGGAACCCGAAGAGGGTGATTCTTCAACTGAAATATGATGGCAAGTGAAAATACCTCTATAGAGGCAGGTTTTGTGAGTCGGTCTCAATCCTAACAGAACTCTGGAGTTCTAAGAGCCTTTTAAAGCCAGTACCATCACAGACATCCTCCCAGAGGTTCTAATTTAATTAATTTGAGGTAGAGCTTAATCACCAGCGTGCTGGAAAAACTCTCCAGATGATTCCAATGTGCAGTGATAGAACTTCTGTTTTACAGGCATAAACAAGCAATTCTCAACCCCAGAGGTATATCAGAACCCACAGAAAGCTTTTAAAACATAACTATGCATGAACCCAAAGCCAGAGGATGGAATCTGAACACAAGGGTATTTGCACATCTTCCTCAGTGATTCTAAACCACAGCCAGACTTGAGAAACAAAGGTCAAGCAATCCATAAGAGGTGTTGGTAGCAATCACTGGGCACGGGCTTTAAAAAAAAGAAAGAAAGAAAATATTGCCTGCTCACAAAATCTTGTGTCTATTTACCCATGTTAACTATGAGATGCCAGAAAGACAGGGAACAAATGTGAATTGGAAAACCAAAAGTTTTAAATAAGCAAGAAAGACAGATGCTTCAATTAAGACCTAGACAATTGAGGATGCCAAGATTGTAAATGTCTAACCTTCAGAAAAATTCTGCAATATTCCAAATGCCATTCTTTGAGGGGAAAAAAAAAAAAAGGATAGTTTAAAGTAGAATTCCCCTTGAATATAATAAATATTTGATGCCTGAAAAGATTTTTCAAACACTATGTTTTCATCCATTTCCTGATTATTGCTAGTATATAGAAATACAATTAATTTTTGTATTAATACAATATCCTTGAATTCAGTGAGCATGCTAAGTACATCTGTTAATTGTTGAATCTGTATTCAAAATCAATTGTCTATGAAAAATGACACTTCTTTTATTTTTCCATAAATTTGTTTAAGATAACCTGCCTCATTAGAATGACAGAGACCTTCAGCAAAAATGTTAATTAAAAGTGGTGATAATGAATGTTTTAGTCTAGGTCCTAATTTCAAACTATTTCACCTTTAATTGTGGTGTATACTGTAGGGTTTTTTGTTTGGTTACTTGAGGGATGCACAGTTGATCAGACCAGATGTATTTGTTTTCTACTGATATATAACAAGTTATCACAAACTTAGTGGCTCAAAACACCACCCATTTATTAACTGACGGTCTATAGGTCAGAAGTCCAGGAGACTTCAATGACGTTCTCTGTTGAGGGTCTCACAAGCTCAAAAATCAAGGCATTAAAAAGTGGGTTAACTGGAGACTCTAAAAAAGAATCCACTTCTAGGCTCAGTAAGATTGTTGGTGTCATTCGATTCACTGTGATTGAAAAGCCAAGGCTGCTATTTGTTTGCTCAGTGCCAACCACAGTTAGTAGCAAGGGTGCCTTTGATTGTCTCTGACTTCTCTTGCTGCTATGAACTGGAGAAAATTTTGTTTTCTAACAGCTCCTTGTTATTAAATCTGTCCCCATCTTTTTGCTCTATAATCTTTTAGAATCACTGGAGTGACCGCTCATTAAATTCACAAATTCCACCCACATTCAAAAAGGAGTGTATTATATAAAAGCCTGTGTCAGTGATGGCCACATTTAAAATTCTGCCTATGGAACTATGGAATTTTCTTTATCTTTCTACTTTGCCTTCATTTTTATCACATATCCTTCTATCAAATGTTTTTTCTGAACTTTTGAGATAAGCATATGCATTTGTTACTTAATGTAATGAATTGCATTTACTGATTCAAATTTTAAACTCACATTCCTGGACCAAATATAATTTGGTCAGATATTATGGTTATTTCTTTTTACCCTTTTAATGCAAAAGTCTAGTATAGTCTTGGAAGGAAAGGACAGAAGTGACATCCTTGCCTTCTTCCTAATCTTAGGAGGAAAGCAGCCGGTTCTTCATTAGGTATTAATTTAGCTGCAGTTTTCTGATAGATGTTTTTTATGAATTTGAGGAATTCCCTTTTCCTAGTTTGCTAAGTGTTTATCATGAATGGGTGTTTCATTTTTGTCAGTTTTTTCCTGCATCAATTGATCTGACTACGATTTTCTTCCCTAGCCTACTGATGTGAGGAGTTACATTATTTGATTTTCAAATGTTGAGCCAGCCTTGCATAGCTGGGATAATTCTCACTTGGTTGTGGTATGTTGTTATTTTTATGCATTGTTGAATTCAATTTGCTAGTATTCTATTAAGAATTTTGGTATTTATGCTCATGAGTGATATCAGTCTGTAATTTTCCTTTATATACTATCCTTATCTGGTTTTTGATTATAGGGTAATCTAGTCACATTTAATAAGTAAGGAAGTGTTCCTTCTGCTTCTATTTTTCTGACATAGATGGCAGATAATTGTCATTTCATTCATAAGTTTTCGATGGAATTCACAAGTGAAGCCTGAGCCTGACACTTTTTCTTTTGGAAAGTTATTAATTATTCATCCAATTCTTAAATAGATATTAGCCAATCCAAAATAACTATTTCTTTTTGTGAGAATTTTATAATTTAGATCTTCATTTGGCCCATGACATCTGAGTTACCAAATTTCTTGCCATAGAGCTGTACAGAGTATGCCTTTAGTATCCTTTTAATTCTGTGTTCTTTCATTTCTTATACTAATAATTTGTCTCTTCTCTCTCTGTTTCTTGGTCAAAGTGCCTAGAAGTTTACCAGTTTTATCACTCTCTTCAAAGAATCAGCTTCTGGTTTTGTTGTTTTTCTCTGTTGTCTCCTGATTTTAATTACATTGATTTGTGTTCTGTATTTAGATTATTTTCAATTAATTGCTTAATGTTTATCTTTCTTTTCTCAAATTTATCTCGAAAATTCTTTGTCCAAAGAGTTATTTATAAATGCTTTTAATCTCTAAACACTTGGGGGGTTTTCTGGCTATCTTCATGCTCTTGATTTCTAATTTAATTCCACAGTGCTCTGAGAGCACTCTTGTATAGTTTTTAAACATCTCCCAACTTATCATAATATTTTTTATGGAGCAGAATGTAGTCCATTCCTTTGAATGTCCCTGTGATCTTGAGAAGAATGTGCATTCTGCTCTGGTTGGATGGAATAATCTATAAATGTTAATTAGATCAAGTTGATTGATAGCACTGTTCAGGTAAACTATATCCTTACTGATTTTCTGCCTGCTTTACCCGGCAATTACCGATAGATGAGTGTTGAAGTCTCTAACTTTAATATGGTTTGTCTAGTTCTTCTTATAATTCTATCAGTTTTTACTTCACACATTTTGTCCCTGTGTTGTTAGGTACATGTTAAAGATTTTTATGTCTTCTTAGGGAATTGACTGCTTTGTCATTATATAATGACCCTCTTTATCCCTGTTTTTATTTGAAGTCTTCTTTGTCTGAAATTAATATAAGTACTTTAGCCTTTTTTAAATTAGTGTTAACATAGTATATTTTTTAATTTCTCAATTTTTTAAATTTTCAAAGTAGGTTCTTGTAACCTACTCAGAATATGTGGTTGGGTTTTTCCGTTGTTAGCTGGATTAACATTGACTATGTTTGTAAGTGCTTTTTATTTTTTGCTCTTAATCTTTTTACTCCTTTTCCTGCCTTCTTTAATTTTAAATAAACATTTTATATTATTTATATCTTTCTTCTCTTAGGTATTCAAATACAGCTAAATTTTATTTGAGTTGTAGCCTTAGAATTTGCAGTACACATTTACAACTAACTGATCTATCCTTACGGTCAAATGGCACTGTACCACTTTGCGTATAATGCAGATATTCCATAACCAAGTGTTACAGGCTGAATTTTGTCCACCCAAAAATATTTGCTGAAGTCCTAACCCTCTTCTCTTTTTAAAACAATTATATCACTTTTCTCTTTACATTCATTTTGCAAAATTTCTATTGATGTCTCCAAGCTCACTGAGTCTTTCTTTGTTGTGACCAGTGTCCTGATGAGCCCATCGCAGACATTCTTCATTTTCTTTACAGCATTTTTAAATTTTTAGCATTTATTTTAATTCTTCCTTAGAGTTTCCATCTCTCTGCTTACATTATCCATCTCTTCATACATGTTGCCTGTTTTTTCCTTTATATGTATACGCTGATTAAATTTAAGTAATCAACCTTGACATAGGGTGTTTAATATGTCAATTATTCTTGTTGTTGCTGCTGTTCAGTTGCTAAGTCATGTCCAATTCTTTGCAAACCCATGGACTGCAACACACCAGGCTTCCCAGTCCTTCACTCTCTACCAGAGTTTGTTCAAACTCATGTCCATTGAGTTAGTGATGCCATCCAACCATTTCATCCTCTGTCAGTTCCCTTTTCCTCCTGCCCTCAATCTTTCCCCACAACAGGGTTTTTGCCATGAATCAACTCTTTGCATCAGGTGGCCAAAGTATTGGAGCTTCAGTACCAGTTCTTCCAGTGAATATTCAGGGTTGATTTTCTTTAGGATTGACTGGTTTGATTCCCTTGTTGTCCAAGGGACTCTCAAGAGTCTTCCCCATCCAACACCACAAATCAAAAGCCTCAATTCTTTGGTGCTCAGCCTTCTTACATCCAAAAATGACTACTGGAAAAACCACAGCTTTGACTACCCAGACCTTTGTTGGCAAGTGATGTCTCTGCTTTTTAATACACTGTCTAGCTTTTCTTCCAAGGGGAAAGAATCTTTTAATTTCATGGCTGCAGTCACCGTCTGCAGCCTCTTTGCTTTCTGCCACTTTAGTTCCTCTTTACTTTCTGCCATTAGAGTGGTATCATTGCATATCTGAAGTTGTTAATATTTCTGCCATATCAATTACAGCTGTTTTAAATTCCTCATCTGATAATTCCAAAATCTGTTTAATAATTGAGTCTAATTCTGATACTTTCTTTGCCTCTTCAGACTGTGTTCTCATTTTTTAGAATGTTTTACAGCTTTCTGTTAAAATCTGTTAAAATCTGTTCAGGTAAACTATATCCTTACTGGGAACTTAGGTTAAAAACTCTTTAGTGTGAAACTTTATGTTCATCTAGCTATGAGTTGGGCATCTTTCTATTAGTTGGGCATCTTTAGACTTTATTTTTTGGGGCTCCAAAATCACTGCAGATGGTGATTGCAGCCAAGAAATTAAAAGATGCTTACTCCTTGGAAGGAAAGTTATGACCAATCTAGATAGCATATTGAAAAGCAGAGACATTACTTTGCCAACAAAGGTCGGTCTAGTCAAAGCTATGGTTTTTTCTGTGGTCATGTATGGATGTGAGAGTTGGACTGTGAAGAAAGCTGAGCACCGAAGAATTGATGCTTTTTAACTGTGGTGTTGGAGAAGACTATTGAGAGTCCCTTGGACTGCAAGGAGGTCCAACCAGTCCGTCCTAAAGGAGATCAGTCCTGGGTGTTTATTGGAAAGACTGATGCTGAAGCTGAAACTCCAATACTTTGGCCACCTGATTCAAAGAACTGACTCATTGGAAAAGACCCTGATGCTGGGAGGGATTGCGGGCAGGAGAAGGGGATGACAGAGGATGAAATGGCTGGATGGCATCACCGACTCGATGCACATGAGTTTGGGTAAACTCTGGGAGTTGGTGATGGACAGGGAGGCCTGGCGTGCTGCATTTCATGGGTTTGCAAAGAGTCGGACACGACTGAGTGACTGAACTGAACTGAACTGAATGTTTGCTCTAACTACAAGTGCCCAAGGCTTTAAATTTGTTTTTCTAATGTCACAGTGTCTTTTTCTCTCTCCTTTTGTCTTTATGTTTTCTTATTCTTCAAATAGAGCCTGTATTTTAGAACTCTTTCAGCTATAATCTGCTGCTATTATACTGACATCCTGTTGATATGATGGTAAGGTGTTAGAAGGGAGAAAGATTTTTTAATCTTATAATTACATCTCAGTCTTTTTGTGTCCTGTGACCCTGGGTCTAGACAAGTGTTTCTTGGGTCTTTTCCACATTTTCATGGTACAAGAAGCATGGAGAGGGCTAGAACTTAATAAATGCCCTTCCATCGAGGTGAAGTAATGCCTGGTAGTTTTTGCCTCTGATTAGTAATCCTTTGTTATGAAGAGCACTCTGGGTATATTTTAAAACGTTATGTTCCCCTGTAGGACCTGTTAGAGCCAGGAGGAGATTTTTCTTGGCTCTGAAGCAGGAGAAACTTCTGGGGTTCTTGGAGAAAAATTCTATCAGTTTGCCTCACGTGTTTTGAAAGTACTGGATATCCCTACCCCTAAGCTCCCCCTCAGGAGTTTCCCACCATCATATTGCCTTCAGCTCCGGGAACCTATCAAAATGGCCATTTAGCTGTCCCTCTCGGTTTGCAGCTCCTGCAGCTTCTCCTCCAGATCTTAAAAGCAGGTCTTGGCTGTGATTCTTTAGATTCGCCTGTCTCTCCAGATTAGGTATGGCAGTTTTCCCTGCAACCTGAGTTCTCTGATGAGTCCAAGAAAAGCAGTTGATTTTAGTTTGTTCCACTTTTTTTCTTCCTATAAGGACAAAAGTGACAACTTTTAAGTTCTTTGCAAATCAGATCTGAAACTTGAAGTCTTTCATTCTATTTACCTTTTAAAGAAAGGACTTCCTTCTACTTCAAAAACGGGGACATATCACCAAGCCCAATCAGAAATTGACGCATCAGTCCTGTAAAGGATGATTTATTCCACTTCGTACTTATTCTTAGGATGTAGCATTCTTAGAGGTCTCAGGCAGAAGTCTGAAATACTTGCAAGCTTCCCTTACTCTCAAAATTGAAATTGGGCAACTTTGAATTTTCGTTTTTGTCAATGCATTCCTGTGAGACTGCTAGAAACCATTCAACTTTTCACCCTGTCACCTCAACTTTTACTTTATAGGAAATCTCAATAGAAAAGTAGCATTAAGTAATAGGCCCACTTCTTTGGCTTTCTCTTTTTCTGTTTCTTTCCTAGCAGATTCTTACTGCCTAATAACAAACACTCTTCTTGACCAAATTCTAGACAAGCTCCTCTGAACCCTCTTTTGAGTAGGCTTTGTTCTTCCTCAGCCTGACTAAGCCAGTCTTAGCAAAGAATCTTTCTAAGTCAGCCCCTTACCATTGATATCTGATCACTTTTTTTATCTGATCAAGTTCCTTATCCCCATTCTTTAATGTACAAGTCCTAAGCCTACCTTTAGCAAGAATCCCTCTATCCTTGATGTCTCCCTTAGTAATTTTCCTTTCACTGATGCCCTCACTCTTCTCTGTTGGTCATAAATTCCTGCTTAGCTTTGTTGTATTTGGAGTTGAGGGCACTCTCTCTCCCCCATTGCAATGATCTTAACCCTTATTGCAATAGTCTTGAATAAAGACTCCCTTACCTTTTTAACAAGTGGCAGGATATTTTTTCTTTAACACTGGTAGTTTTCTAATATCTTCAAATAGATTTTTAAAAATATATTTAGTTCATCTTTTAAAATTCTTGAATGAAGGAGGGTGGATTAAAAACAACCTAAACAGTCATTTCTCAAGAGCAATAATTTTGAGGGCATAAGCAACTATACTAAGCACTGAACTAGGTTACATAAGGTATCTCCTTATATAACAGTGGGTTTGTGGTTTTTTTTTTTTAATATAAACTGACATGTATTGAAACTTTTTTGAGTTTATTTGAGCAGAAATATATTCTAATCAGGCAGCATCCAATCTAGAATATAGAAAGAGCTCTGAGGAGTTGTACCGAATGGAAGATTTTTTATAGGCAAAAGGGAATAAGAACAAGGAAGTTATCTAGACAAAAAAGCAGGCTGGGTGTTGCAAAGTTACTTTCCTTTAAAGTTACTTTCCTTTAAAGGCTGTCAGTGCTGGTCAAGCAATTCTTGAAGGTTCCATTCTAGGAGACTTGAAACTATAATTAACTTAATCTGATTGGCAACATGAAGCTTAATATAAATAACTCTATTTCAGGTCTGATGTCTTATTTGTAACAGCCTTATAAAAATATCATATCTATTCTACAGATGAAGAAATGGAAGATTAAAATGTATATGTAATTTTTCCTTTTTTTCACAAGTATTAAAGAATGGAAAGTTAAACTTAATCTCAGACTGGTCTGATTGCAAAGATAATACTTCTCAGTACAACTTCCCATAATCCACCCAAGCATCTTGATTTTATGAAATTATGGAATGAGTTAGTACCTTTTGGTTCATTTTAGATTTTATGATTTGGTCCTAGGAGATGCCTGTACTTTACTTCTTTGTGGACATTTTTACTGTAACCAAATTTTATACAGACCTATGTGTCAAGCACAGGTTGAAAAATCTTATCATATTATTTTTCAGTCTTCATAATCCTTTAGGTAGAGCCTATCAATATTTCATTCTACCTATGAGAAAATAGAGGTTAAAAGTGATAAGTAACATTCCCATGTGGACAGAGAAAATTAATATCACTAAGACAAACAGTGTTGCTTACTACCTAGTTCAACAAAGGGTTTAGTTATAACCCAGTGCAGCTGACAACCAACAGTGCACCCTGGGAGCAGTGAAAATCAAGATCAGGTACTCTGTGCTTTGGACAAGAAAGCCCCTTAGATAGTTAGAATTATATCGTGAGAAGAATTTCAGTGATGCCAGATTCTTGATCATCCCATACAGAGAAAAGCACTAAAATCATTAACTTGAGATATATGTTCTTTGTAATTCAGTAATCTTTTACCAAGTGGCTCAGTGGTAAAGAATCTGCCTGCAATGCAGGAGACACAGGTTCAATCCCTGGGTCAGGAAGATCCTCTGGAGAAGGAAATAGAGATCCACTCCAGTATTCTTGCCTGGGAAATCTCAAGGACAGAGAAGCCTAGCAGGTTATGGTCCATGGGGTCATAAAAGAGTTGGATACAGCAATTAAATAGCAACAATGCTTATAGTGCCTGGCCAAAAACCATATATAAAGTGGCTTCTCTCCCCCTTCTTCAGAGTAATTTCCTCAGAGCAAACTGAATGGCTATCTCCCAGACTAGAGCCCTCAGAAGGACCTTTAGTAAAACTTAAAAAAATCACAACTCTTGCACTGTGTGTGTTTCTTTAAGTGGACACCAAAGCTCAGAATTCTGTGTGAAGGAACCTGTATTTGAATCACAGCCATGTCACCTTGAAGTTCATACACTTAACCTCAACATTATAGCTCCACTGAAGCTTATTTTGACATATTAATGATACAGTAATGTTTTCCCCACTGATAAATTCAACCATTCATTTCAATCTCTTTTTTAATGACTATTAATATATAATAAATTCTAAGTTATTATAATCATGGCTAACCTATTTATCCATGTAAATGAAAATTATTAAAATTTATTTTACTACATTGTACACTTACTGCTCACAATCAGCTGAGAAACTCTACTTCCATATCCATTGACACTCTCCTCCCACCTTCAGCCTCAATCATCATCGAGTCCTCTGCTCAGAATGACATCACTGATACGTGTAAGTTCCATTTGACAGCTGTCACCATATCCTGGAAAAATCCCAACATTTCCTTCAGTTACACTACTGAATATAGGCAGTATTTCACATTTATATTATAATTCTACTCCAATCTGAGATAGTTGTCTCTTTGAGACTGTATATTGTAATAAATGAAAACTTGTGTCCCTGGAATTAATGGAATGACATTTCTGGAAATGTAAATATATGTTGATCAATTAAAATCTATGTTTGTCAATTTTCAGGCATATCAAAAAATATCTTTGACTGCTATTCACATACAAAAATTTTCAAATGTGTATTAAAAAGTTTGTATTTGTGCAACATCAACTTTATGGACACAAACTTGTAGCAGGTAGAGATACTAATGGAAGTTAGTTATTTGCTCTCTCTTCATTTTTGACATCTTGTACAAATTTCCAAAATGCTAACTAAACACTAAGAAGGATCTAACTGGAAATTTTCAGAGAAAAATTCACTCTTGAAAGATATTGATGATGACATCTGAAAATGTTTACTTCTAAATTCACTGTCCTCTGCACAATTTAGGTTAGCACAGATTGGACACACAGGCCTATTATAAAGTCACACAGTCCCCATTAATATTTGAGATTTGCCCATGCTAATTACTAAGCATTGGATACCTTACTAAGGAAAATGTGTCATTGTCCTTATTCTGGAAATCTTTCAGTTCTTGAGAAAATAACAAATGCACATGCATCAAATGATTTTGGGAAGAAGTAATAGCACAACAAATATATAGAGACACTTGAACTGCTGCTCATACAATTCTAGTTCCTATATTATCTAAATAAAATTATTTAAAATATATTCTAAAATATAGTCATTGAAGACATATCTATTTTAATTAATAAAATTGAGGGAATCTATTTTTAATATAAATTTATTTCAAATAGAAATGTGTTCATATGTTGAAATGGGAAAATGGAGTGAAATAAGGTATAATGTTAATAACACATTGCAGATAAACCTCTATCATATAAAAACTAATAAAGGAATAAAACATTTTTATCACATCTTCAGTATCATAGAGAGATCATATGGGGTATGGTAAGGAAATAAAGAGGGAAATTAACATTTATTGAGCTAGGCGCCTACCTCTGAGCTGCACACATACGCATATATAATTCTGAGGTATGATCACAATATCATCAACTTCTTGGAGGCAAGAGCTGTCCTTTTTAGAGTTATAAATGCTTAGTGTTTCCCTTGTGGCTCCACTGGTAAAGAATCTGCCTGCAATGTGGGAGACCTGAGTTCAATCCCTGGGTTGGGAAGATTCCCTAGAGAAGCAAAAAGTCTACCCACTCCAGTATTCTGGCCTGGAGAATTCCATGGACTGTATAGTCCATGGGGTCGCAAAGAGTTGGACATAACTGAGTGCCTTTCACAGTGTCCTTAAGCATTATTGCTCAGTGAATGTTGATTAAATCAATGATTACATAAATGAGTGGACTAATGAATAAATGAACATGCTTTGAACAGAAAGTTTTTGGAATATGGCAGCCAAGTCATCCTTTAAAATAGGAAAGATTTATTATTCCTAATTTTGTTTTTTCAAACTACTCTACCACCATTTTTTTCCCATCTGTACCTTTTATTTTAAGATTATTGGATCTCATGTATATTCATGTCATTTATAATTTATTTCTCTTTTATATTTTCCAGTGCATTCTTGAAGAAATTCCCCATTTCTTCATCTAATTTTAAATGCCGTGTGTTCAGCTCTAACCATTTTTTTTTTTTACAGTTCTACCTCTCTCTTGAGATTTGTTCATTTCCAAAAATCATATTTTGAGCGTTTTGTGGGATTTTTTTAATACTTAAGAACTATCTCCTTTACAGTTTTACATTTTTTATTGCAGCATCCTTTTATTAATGCTCAAATCTCATTGGAAATGCTAATGGGAACTTTAAAAAGTCTCTTCTGCATGTATTGTGTTTCAATAGGAGCCATTTGCTCCAAGTGCTGATTTCCCTCTAAAAGGAAAAGTGAGTTTCTCTTAATTTTTTATGTTAACAAATGTAGATGAATCATGATGCTTCAGTTGTGCTGAAAACCAAAAAACTTTGCCTCCCCTGAGTTCCTTTCACTTGCTAAAGGCTATATCCCTCTTCTAGTTCTCTTCACTTTCCTAGCCTCTTAAGATACAAATTCCCTCATTTCTGTGAGTCAGCTCTGTCTTCATATCAAATATAATTCTCTCTCAGCAAAACAAGGGCTTCATAATTTACCCAAGCAGTAGCTCCCTGAAACCTGCCCCCCCAAATCCTCCATCCACCTCCATCACATGCTGAGGGCTTCTGAGTAAGAACAAAAATGTTCTGCTGCTAAAGCAAGTGTGACAAACACTCATCTAAGTTGAGATCCTTCCAGGAAGAACGTCAGGTGGACACGGTAATGGAGCTGGGCCAGCACCATAAAGTGGCAGGGGTTTCCTTGGATTCTGACTTGCTTGCCATGGATCTTGCTGATGCTGCTCTTGATTTGCAGAAATGTATCTCTTGGGTATTCAGCAGATCAAGGTCAAAGACTGCGGAGCACCTGTACCTGCCTTCTTTCTCAAGAAGAAAGTTTTTTTTTTTTGCAGGAGGCGAAAAGCTAGGGATTTTGCAAAGTAATTCCAAACAAACACAACTCAGAAAAACTCATGGAAACAAAAATGACAACAAGGAAGAGAGACACTGAGAGTGAGCCTTTGGGACTCTCCATCTCTGAGCTGTCCTTGGCATTGCCCTTCTCTCCACGTTGATATTTCTGCCCCTGATCCTGGGGAGCACAAAGGCTCCTCCTTCTGTGCTCTTCTTACCAACAGAGCTGTAGCTGACTGTGGCCTTAGGCCTACCCCCAAACACTCTACCTCCCACCCCAAAATCCTACTGCCTACAGCAGAGTGTATGTTTGAACCAAAGTTCTCTTTTAATCATTATTTACATTGTTTTCTTCCATGATGTTCAGATACCTTCCCTAACCTATGAAAACTTTAATATTGTCTTAAGAGTAAATGGCTGTAAAGTCAGTGTTTATTTTTTTTTTATTATTTTGAATTCAAAAACTAGATGTTTATTATTTTTTTTTTAATTTAAAAATTTTTTATTTTTTTTTATTTTTAATAATAAAGTCAGTGTTTAACTGATAAATTTCCCTCTATTCCTCTTTCAAAAAATAAAAGTAAAACAGGAATTAAGGAGTCATAGCATAAAGGTTGGTGTGAATTACCCAGTTGGGATAGATAATACTAACAGTAGTGATTCTCATTTCCACTCTATGAAAGAATGGGCATTATAGTATGAAGAGAGAAAAAAAATGTATTACTGAAATTGTAATTTATGTACTGAAGATTTTTTTAACTAAATTAGATCAGAAAAGCTATGGGACATATCCAAAATTTCATTCTGGACCATGGGAAGAACAGTCTACTTAAAAAGAAATTACAGAACAATGGAGAAAAAGCAGTTTACACCCTACTGTGTTTGGATCATTAAAAAATAATCTGTAATTTGATTAACATGAATAGATTCTTTAAAAAGTAGTGACTTTTTTCTTGTTTTTTGTTTTGTTTTGTTTTTTAATTTTCCCTTCCCTTCCTTCTCTTTTTTTCTCCTTTCCACTTTTGTCCTCATTTTTTTCTTTTCTATATTGGATAGCCTTAGCTCTTGCTGTTGATCTGCTGATGCAAATATCTTCTAAAGTGTGCCCTTGATGAAGCCTTCTCACTTAGCATGCTTTGTGCTCCAACTCAGAACTAAGAGGTAAGCATTCAGCCTACTGCACAGTGTGATGGCTTTTTAGCATCCCTTAAGACATGTTAGCTCTTTGTCCCTCTCTTCAAGAGTCCCCCAAAGAGGTTCCAGGATAAAAACAAAGAAGGAAGACCTTGCCTAGGTAAAATTTTACCTTCCAGCCTTTCTGCCTAAGATGCCTAGGGCCAAACCACCCTTCAAGTTACCTTGTCTTTACTACAGTCAATGGTTCTGAGATAAACTTGGGGCATGGCACACAAAGATTTTTTGATGTTCTGTGAACTGATCAAAAAGTGCATAAGATCTGGGGGAGAACAACTTCCACAAAGTTTTAAAAATATTAATTTCTATATCTAAATTTATATTTTCTATAATTATACATGCATCAACATTTGATTTCAGCCTGTTTTGCCCAAAATCTGCTCTTAAGTTTTGAAATCAGCTTAGAACTTTTTGCAGCATGTAATTTTCACTTTTACTTTGTTACCCTGTATTTTGCACATTATGTTTATTTAAAATGTTTATATAGTCCATTGAAAGTTTTCTTCATGTTGGTCTTGCATATTTCCTTTTTAATTTTTCCAGCTATTTATTTTCCCATGTTACAGCACAGCATCTTCTTGAATTTCATATTATATTATAGCTTCCAGTAGTTTCTCACTTTCCTTTGGGTGTAAAAGTATGAAAAAATATTTCTAAGTAGTAATGTATTTGTTTCATACTTCATCCCACGTGCATAATTTACATAATTCTTGCAACTGAACCCTCTGAGTCTTCTCATTATCACCACCATCTGCCCAGGAATAAACATCAGATATGCACTGGGGAAATAAGCTTGAATTGGGGGAATACTGAGATAAAGAGATCAAGAGGCACATTGAAGAGGGAATTCGTCTGATTGCAAAAACTAGATAAAGTGCAAACTGAAGAAGAGGAAAATTAGGGGCAATGGAAAATGGCCTGGAGGAAAAGGAGTAGAACACAGTGTTCTGAAAACTTCTGCACAGTGGCTTTGAGATGAAAGGCCTGCAAACCATAGTGTCACATGAGGAATGAGGAGAAGCCTGTGACTCTGATAGCTTGCGGTGAATGATGCAGGATTCATGAGCTCTGAAGAAGATTTAACTTCAGGACCAAGGACCAGGCTTGACCACTCAAGAGCTTTTCCGCAGCAGAGTTTTCTTAAAGTAAGAGAAGGGACAGAGAAAGCTTCTGACATAGACATCAGAAGGGGGACAGTGAGTACTCCCTACTCCCCTCACTAGTGTTAACAAGGCAGCTATATACTTTTTAAATTAGTTATTACAATAAATCAAAAGAATGTCTCAAGTTTATGAAAATTTTACCAGACCCACTCCCACAATTTACATTTTAGGATAACAGGATTAGAACTTAACAATAGAAAGATCCTACCAGACCCAGTCCCGGAATATACATTCTAAGATACCAGGATTAGTCAGAAGGTTTTCAGGAAGGAGATACTATCCTCAAGCAGGATACTTTGTTGTTATATAATTCTTAGTACAGAGTTTAAACTGAGTTGTTTGCTGTGTAATTATCAGTTTCAGGGTTAAAAAAAAAAAAAAAAAAATTCTATGTGACTAAGACTAAGGAATGCAGAGGGGAAAAAAAAGATGTTTGTCTTTTCCTCCTTGAGAATTCCAGATCCCCATCTCCACCTCGGGAGACCCAGACCCTTTTCTCCTCCTTGGGAACCCTGGACTTCTTATCAACCTGCCTAGGAATTGACTCTCTCAACTCCATACCCTGTCCAAAAAAATGTTTAATGAACCTTCTCATGAGTGAGTAAATGATGTTCGGTAAAATGATGCAAAGATGGGCTTGATAAAGGACAGATGGTATGGACCTAACAGAAGGAGAAGATATTAAGAAGAGGTGGCAAGAATACACAGAAAAACTGTACAAAAAAGATCTTCATGACCAAGATAATCACGATGGTATGATCACTCACCTGCAGCCAGACATTGTGGAATGTGAAGTCAAGTGGGCCTTAGAAAGCATCACTGTGAACAAAGCTAGTGGAGGTGATGGAATTCCAGTTGAGCTATTTCAAATCCTGGAAGATGATGCTGTGAAAGTGCTGCACTCAATGTGCCAGCAAATTTGGAAAACTCAGCAGTGGCCACAGGACTGGAAAAGGTCCGTTTTCATTCCAATCCCAAAGAAAACCAATGTCAAAGAATGCTCAAACTACTGCACAATTGCACTCATCTCACACGCTAGTAAAGTAATGCTCAAAATTCTCCAAGCCAGGCTTCAGCAATATGTGAACCATGAACTTCCAGATGTTCAAGCTGGTTTTAGAAAAGGCAGAGGAACCAGAGATCAAATTGCCAACATCCACTGGATCATCGAAAAAGCAAGAGAGTCCCAGAAAAATATCTATTTCTGTTTTATTGACTATGCCAAAGCCTTTGACTGCGTGGATCACAATAAACTGTGGAAATTTTTGAAAGAGAGGGGAACAGCAGACCACCTGACCTGCCTCTTGAGAAACCTGTATGCAGGTCAGGAAGCAACAGTTAGAACTGGACATGGAACAACAGACTGGTTCCAAATAGGAAAAGGAGTACGTCTAGGCTGTATATTGTCACCCTGCTTATTTAACTTCTATGCAGAGTACATCATGAGAAACACTGGGATGGAAGAAGTACAAGCTGGAATCAAGATTGCCGGGAGAAATATCAATAACCTCAGATCTGTAGATGACACCACCCTTATGGCAGAAAGTGAAGAGGAACTAAAAAGCCTCTTGATGGAAGTGAAAGAGGAGAGTGAAAAAGTTGGCTTAAAGTTCAACATTCAGAAAACAAAGACCATGGCATCTGGTCCCATCACTTCATGGGAAATAGATGGGGAAACAGTGGAAACAGTGTCAGACTTTATTTTGGGGGGCTCCAAAATCACTGCAGATGGTGATTGCAGCCATGAAATTAAAAGACGCTTACTCCTTGGAAGGAAAGTTATGACCAACCTAGATAGCATATTGAAAAGCAGAGACATTACTTTGCCAACAAAGGTCCATCTAGTCAAGGCTATGGTTTTTCCATTGGTCATGTATGGATGTGAGAGTTGGACTGTGAAGAAAGCTGAGTGTCGAAGAATTGATACTTTTGAATTGTGGTGTTGGAGAAGACTCTTGAGAGGCCCTTGGACTGCAAGGAGATCCAACCAGTCCATTCTGAAGGAGATCAGCCCTGGGTGTTCTCTGGAAGGAATGATGCTAAAGCTGAAGCTCCAGTACTTTGGCCACCTCATGCGAAGAGTTGACTCATTGGAAAAGACTCTGATGATGGGAGGGATTGGGAGCAGGAGGAGAAAGGGACGACTGAGGATGAGATGGCTGGATGGCATCATCGACTCGATGGACGTGAGTGTGAGTGAACTCCGGGAGATGATGATGGACAGGGAGGCCTGGCGTGCTGCGATTCATGGGGTCGCAAAGAGTCAGACACGACCAAGTGACTAAACTAACTAACTAAGATGAGAAAATGTTGAAGGCATAAGACTGCTTTCAAAACCTTAGAGGCTTATTTTATGAAAGAAGAAGGAAAGTTATTTAAATGAATCAAAAGATAGTACTCTTAAAGATGAGGAAATTACTAAGATGAGAAAACTTGTGTTTGTGTCAACCAAAAAAAGATGTACAACTTGAGAGTTGTGAGTTAAGTTTTATTTGGGCAAAATTAGGACTGTAGCCCAGGAGGCAGCAAGTGGCAGTGGGGGAAAGTCAATATATAAGGTTTTGGTGAAGGGAGAGTTCAATGCCATGAAGTATTCAATTTACAAATGGTTTTTTTGTTACTCATGAGGGTCTGATGTCACCATGAAGGGATTTAGTGCTTCTCTAGATATGATGAGATGCAAGGATTGAGATCATAAAATCTGTTCCTAAAAACATCCAACTATCTAAAGACCTGTCCCACCAGATTCCCTGGAGCACAGAGTGCCTCACTCCACCCTGAACCCCCTCAGGGGCTGTCGAAGGTCAGCAGCTATAGCAACATGGGGTTCAGTCTCCATAGAGGCAGATGGCAAGTACCTTTGTTGCTCAGTCACTGGCAATGGTCTTGGTAAGTGCCAATTTGTAGTTGACACGGCTCCCTTGTGGTCATAAGTCCAACCATATTTGGGGGGTGCATTTCATGACCATTTTGTCCCTTGTTGCTGGGAAGGCTCATTCCCAGTTCTGAAGGTTTTTGTCGGAAGACACTCAATGTGCTATTACAGCACTAGGTCTTAACAGTCAAAGATCTCTGGACACCTGTCTTCTAGTTATGGTCCAGGAAAGCATTCCCTTTCATTGCATCTTTTCATACCTAGAGTTATACTATTACAATCATTGATCACATATCAAGCTACACATTTGATCAACTGCTTCAAGTCTAGTCATCATTTCTGTTGGAGGCTCAGTCATATACTTGGTAATACAAGAAATAATAATCTTGTGAAACAAGCAAAATACAAATGTTATAGTTAATAACATTAATGGAATTAAAAGTAAATATTTTAGCCAGGAGCCTCCCACACCAGTTTATTTTAAAGATCATCAAGACTAGGGAATGAATCACTTAAAGTGTAAATCTGATTTTTCATATGCTTCAAATGTGTTATATTAAAGTATTTATCAGGTATGAAAATACAGCATTCAGTTTGAATTATAGGACAGATATCTCCCTGAGATGCTATAAGGTGTCAAGGGCCTTGCAGTTGCATAGTACTGCCTTTCTCATCATAGAGACAGAATTCAATAAGCTAATAGCCCAGTTACTATCATTTAAAGCTTATGAAAGTTGTTAAGGCTTAGATATGGTCAATTACATCCTTCAACCCCATTGAAGGCGCACACACACACACACACACACACACACACACACAAGATGCTAACTGGTCATACCAGTAGAATACAGAACTTTGACCTACTGGGATTATACCAATGGTAGAATGGTTAGGGTTACCTCTAATTTGTAAACATGTTTGACCTTAAATTCATGGGAATCCCAGGCTACACTTTTATATCCATCCCTGTAGATGTGAAGGCCATGAATTAGTGCCATAAATCCACTGAGTTCCATACCAATCACTCTAAGGGTAATAATAGGTATAGTGCATAAAGCACCCAGCCTTGTCTCATAATTACCAGGTTGATCATTTTTAGTATGATTTAACCATTCTCAATATAATCACAATGCTGTGATCACTCACCTAGAGCCAGACAGCCTGGAATGGGAAGTCAAGTGGGCCTTAGGAAGAATCACTACAAACAAAGCTAGTGGAGGTGATGGAATTCCAGTTGAGCTATTTTAAATCCTGGAAGATGATGCTGTGAAAGTGCTGCACTCAATGTGCCAGCAAATTTGGAAAACTCAGCAATGGCCACAGGACTGGAAAAGGTCAGTTTTCATTCCAATCCCAAAGAAAACCAATGCCAAAGAATGATCAAACTACCACACAATTGCACTCATCTCACACACTAGTAAAGTAATGCTCAAAATTCTCCACGCCAGGCTTCAGAAATACATGAACTGTGAACTCCCTGATGTTCAAGCTGGTTTTAGAAACGGCAGAGGAACCAGAGATCAAATTGCCAACATCCACTGGATCATTGAAAAAGCAAGAGAGTTCCAGAAAAATGTCTATTTCTGTTTTATTGACTATGCCAAAGCCTTTGACTGCGTGGATCACAATAAACTGTGGAAAATTTTGAAAGAGAGGGGAACAGCAGACCACCTGACCTGCCTCTTAAGAAACCTGTATGCAGGTCAAGAAGCAACAGTTAGAACTGGACATGGAACAACAGACTGGTTCCAAATAGGAAAAGGAGTATGTCAAGGCTGTATATTGTCACCCTGCTTATTTAACTTACATGCAGAGTACATTACGAGAAATGCTAGGCTGGAGGAAGCACAAGCTGCAATCAAGATTGCCAGGAGAAATATCAATAACCTCAGATATGCAGATGACACCACCCTTATGGCAAAACGTGAAGAAGAACTAAAGATCCTCTTGATGAAGGTGAAAGAGGAGAGTGAAAAAGTTGGCTTAAAGCTCAACATTCAGAAAATGAAGATCATGGCATCTGGTCCCATCACTTCATGGCAAGTAGATGGGGAAACAGTGGAAACAGTGTCAGACTTTATTTTGGGGGGCTCCAAAATCACTGCAGATGGTGATTGCAGCCATGAAATTAAAAGATGCTTACTCCTTGGAAGGAAAGTCATGACCAATCTAGACAGCATACTAAAAAGCAGAGACATTACTTTGTCAACAAAGGTCCATCTAATCAAGGCTATGGTCTTTTCAGTAGTCATGTATGGATATGAGATTTGGAGTATAAAGAAAGCTGAGCCCCAAAGAATTGATGCTTTTGAATTGTGGTGTTGGAGAAGACTCTTGAGAGTCCCTTGGACTGCAAGGAGATCCAACCAGTCCATCCTAAAGGAGATCAGGCCTGGGTATTCATTGGAAGGACTGATGCTGAAGCTGAAACTCCAATACTTTGGCCACCTGATGCGAAGAGCTGACTCATTTGAAAAGACCCTGATGCTGGGAAAGATTGAGGGCCAGAGGAGAAGGGGACGACAGAGGATGAGATGGTTGGATGGCATCACTGACTAAATGGACATGAATTTGGGTGGACTCTGGGAGTTGGTGATGGACAGGGAGGCCTGGTGTGCTGTGGTTCATGAGGTCACGAAGAGTCAGACATGACTAAGCAACTGAACTGAACTGAACTGAAACTTAATTAACTTTATTTTAAACTTAGTCCTAACCATATTCAAAACTCTCTCCTCAGGGTTTACTTTTCATAAAACTTATCACTTTTTGTACCTATTGCTGTGTTCTTCCACCCTAAAAAGCCACTTGTAAGTCAGGCTTTCTCCCTTTTCCTTTCACAAAATGCAATTTCATTCCTCATACCCTTGTTACCAAAAACACACTTCCTGCTTCCCTTAAGCAACCAAGAATTGACTTTTATATTAGCATTTTATAGATTGGTGAGCATAAAGACCAGTGACAGTTTATAAAACGATTGTTTTCTTAGAGAGAACATTTTAGGATGACACCGAACATCAGTTAATTTAAGTCCGAAATCTCCTTAGTTTCTCTGTAAGAGGTAATCAGTGTTTAGTAGTAAATGTTTCAAATTATTTTATTTGGAAATGATTTAGCTATTCAATAGACTTCCAACACTTAATTTAGCACAACCCTTAGAAGTTCAGATTACCCCAATCTGGATACACTATTTTAGATAGACATTCCTAAAGCATAATTATTCTTAATAGAGTTTATCTTAAGGCTCATATCTCATTTACATTTTTTAGAAGTTTCTTCATTTGAGGTAATTTCCTTGCTGACAAACTGGTAACAGATATAATAATATTTAACTTATATTAAACCTAGGTACATTGAGAATATTCTGCTTAACATTCTCTTAGACATGCCTACATTATTTAGATCAACAAACAAACTTAATATCAGGTGTTTAATACTGAATATTTCCCAGTTCACATGAACCTGAAATTCATTTAGGTTACTTTTTCTTGTATTTAGAATTGTTTGATTTGTAAGTGCTTACTTTTTTATTTTTTAAGGCCAATTAGATTAGAGCTCAGTTACAAACTGATCTCAGCAATCAGCATTATTATTAAAAAAAAAAAAAAAGGCACACACTGAGACATACATACATCCAAATAGACACAAGAGATCATATAGCTTTGTTTTCTAAACTTAGTTATGAATTTTAAAAAATGGTTGGAGTAAGATTTTAAAAGCCTTTGTTTCCCTTTTTGTTCCTTTTGGTTTCAAAAATTAGATATGGTCTAGATAAATGATCCAGAGAGCTCTGGTTTAATGGTATAGGAGAAGTTATTTCCTCAGGGCAAGAATTCTTAAAGAGAGTTTTTCTTCAAGTTTTTCTCTGGAGTCTAACAATTGTGACCACATTGTTAAAAATTGTATTGTGTGTGTGTGTGTGACTATAGTTTTATAGCCAAAATGTAGACCAGATAGTACTCAACTTGGCCCTGATAACAAAGGCAGATTGGTCCCAGTAGGGAATTTCCCTCCGGGGAAGTAGGGGTCTTAGATTGATCAGCCCCAGGCTGTTGATTATAGGAAGAAGTCCTGGACATAAGGGAACTTCAGTTCATTTTCCTATGCTATGTCAATAAAGATATATTTTTACGCCACTTTTCTTGTCATTGGATCATAGCTATAGATTGACCAGTCATTTGAAAACTTTTCCCAAGGGGTTCCCAGGTAGGGTGTGGAACCTTAGAGTGAGCAATTCACATATTAGCTCAAACAGTTTGTACCAGATGTTTGTGCACTCAAACCAAACCAACAAACCAAACCAAACCAGAATTTCACCAGCCAGGAGTCACACTCCAAATGAAACAAAAGGCAAAGAGATCCCCAGAAATCAAGAGCCAAGTGGCAAGAGTGCCCCCAAAATATGGTAAAGTGATGCCCAAAAGTCAAAAGCCAAATGGCATAAATGCCAAATGTGATTTCTCAGTTCCACTAGACCTGTGACCTGGCAAAGTCAGTGCTAGTAGCCTTCTTAGTTCTGATAGTTTTAAGCTTGTTGATTTTCTGTGAAGAAGTTACTCTATCATTTCCTGTTTTAGAAGCTTCTAGATATCAGTCAAAGCATGGCCAGCCTTTTCTAATTGTGCACACAAAAAATATCAATTTTAGAATATCAAAAGAACCCAACTTTGGCCATTTTAGGTTGAGATCTCTTTTAGTATAATTTCTCCAATTAATTAGGTACTTGCAAGTATGAGCTCTGTATGTATTATACATAAATCCAGCTAGAGTATTATTCTGACACCCCTTTATTTCTGTTGAAATATTCTGTCTCCCATTTTAAGCTGAATTTGTCAGGGATAAAAATCACTAGTGAACTTATGTACTGGACCCTTGTGCTGCTTGTGAGGTCAACTCCTCCAGGTGTCACCCCAGAGTCATTGAAGCTCGTCTTACCTGTCTCGAATTCTGCCTCCGACAATCTAAGACCACCGTGGCTGCTCAGGTCACTGAATGGCCAGTTGTTATGTGCGACCCCCAGACAAGCAAGTATTTCAATTAATGAGTGGGTTTCCCTATAGGACCACTGCATGGTATGAGAACTAGGCCTCCACCACTCCCATAAATTTCTCCAGCCAGGAGGAGCCTTGTCCCTTTTCTTCAGAGCAAAGCTCTCATGTATTTTCCTCACTCTTATACTGACAAATTCTATAAAGGCAATCAAATCGAGGAAAAGTGTCAGATCAGCCTCTTACTTAACAACTCAGCCAAGACCATTCAGTCCCCGACAATGGAGCAACCTCAGAATCTTTCAGTTGGGACCCAGGTATTTCTCGAATTTTTTCCCAATTGAGCCCCCCTACCCAGTACCTTTCCCCTGGGTGGGCAATTCTTCTGGCATCTTTCAGCCAGCCCCCCACCCAGTATCTTTGGACTGGGTGGGAATTCCTCAGTATCTTTCGACCGAGCCCCACTCAGTGTCTAGACCATAAGTGGGCATGCCCCAGATGTTTCACCCGCCCCCCACACCCACCCAGTAACTTTCCTACTAGGAGGGGGCAGGTAACCTGCCCCACCTCCAAATAAAACTCAGAATCTCAACTAATATGGGAGATTCAAGAACCAGGAGAGACTTACCCAAATTCGTCTGCACTCCCTGAGGAGATTGATGGGTGCAAGGGGCCGCTGCTGGTACCAAACCTCCAGTTCCTCGTGGAGTCCAGTCAAAGGAAGGAAGTCCACTCTGGGTCCTTTCATGGTTGCCATAACTGTCAACTAAAACAAGATGTACAACTTGAGAGTTGTGAGTTAAATTTTATTTGGGGCAAAATGAGGACTGAAGCCCGGGAGGCAGCACTCAAATTGTACATTTTAGTCCTTTTTTAGTCCTTTTTTAGTCGACATTTGTTTTCTTTTGGGAGAAGAATAGCTTTGTAAAAACAAGGGTGCCCAGTAATGGAAAACATTCATTCACCAAATATGCCTCTGATAACAAAGATGATGGTTAAGGTCTGGGTTATTAATGGTGATCAATATTTATCTTGAATATAGTAAGATGGAGAGAGCTGGGAAGAAGGGCAACAGATACTGGGCAGCTAATTACACTATAACTGAATTAAATTCTAACTATTATTATGAAAGAGAACTGCATAATGCTCTGAAGATTTTTAATTGTAACACCTTACCTAGTTTGGAGAATTAAGGAGAGAGCCCCTAGGGGAATGACATCATGGGAAATTCTAAATAAGGGAAGGGTGGGGAGAGAAGGGGATTCCCTGGTGGCTCAGTCAGTAAAGAATCTGCCTGTAATGCGGGAGACCTGTGTTCAGTCCCTGGGTCGGGAAGATCCCCCGGGGTAAGGCATAGAATCCCATTCCAGTATTCTTGCCTGAAGAATCCCCATGGAGAGAGGAGCCTGGGAAGCTACAGTCCATGGGGTCACAAAGAGTCGGACAGGACTGAGCCACTTGAGCACAGCACAGGGGAGAGAACAATAGGCCACCAGACAATGGAAAGATTGTATAAAAGCTCCAGGCAGCAGAGAAGATTCAGTGATGAGCATAGCAAGAGAGGTGACTGAGAGTGCATGGTGCCTGACACAGATGAGACAAAATTAAGTTTAGTGGTGAACACCAGGGAGCTGGATATACACTGACATGGTGATCTCGTACCTGGAAAGCTTTCTTGCTGACCTCCAGAGAAGAACTCTCTGTCCATTGACCTCACTGAATGTGTGAGGTAAAGTGAACTCCCATCCCAAGACTCTGTCTTGTCATACTGTGTCATACTCTGTCACTCCACTACTTGGCCCTTTCTTATGGTTGCAATTTAACCCCCAGGATAGTGTGAGAATTGGACCTCTTGAACGATGATTCTTTTGTAAAGGAAAATCATTGCAATTATATAACCTGTATAAAAATAAGATTTTCCTTCTCTTGGTAATTTATACATTATTTCTTTTTCTTTTCTAATTTCCGCATCTTGTCATTTTAGTATTTCCTATATGATAACTAATTGTGTTGCTATTAGATATTTTATATTTCTCCTGACTTTTAATGTGTTCAGTGTCTCTTCATTAAATATTATGCTGGTCTTTGTCTTAAAACACATTTTTTTCAATTGCATTCACATGCAATTATTGAATTATAGGCCATTAAAAGTTACTGTATTTTAAAACAGAAGTACACGTTTAATTTTTAATTTTTTTTCCACTGTGTTATATAACTTCTCCGAATTGTGACACAATTTTCTATTTCAAGAATGAAAACCTGTCTGATAAAGTTGAGGGTGGTATAAATTATAATGTAGTAGGGGGGAATGCAAGCAGATGCTGTGGCACTTTTAACAAGTATCTGCACACGTCTCTTTCCCAGTGTACTACTATTTCATATATTATGTCTCAAAATACATGCCAGAACTATTCAGACTCTTGTAGAAGATATTCCACATCTGATTCCTTAAGATTCCTCCTGATGATAAGAACAGTCTAGATCACAGATATAGACTTGTTCCATCAGGCACCCTATAAAGCATCCCACAGACATATCTAGTCCTGCAAGTTATACCTCTTAAAGCTCTACCTCTAATTTCTTCTTCAGAATCATTTCTGGTTCCCCAACTCCACCAAGATTCAAACTGTCCAGGCGATGATGTGTTTGGCCATGAAGAAAGATACCTTGTCATCTAATGTGAGTATTAAGTAGAGGAGAAAATAAGAAACATTCTCCACTTAGTTTGTTCTGCCTTATTTACTAAACCCATAGACTCTCCTGAAGTAGGGCAGGCAATCAAAGGCACAGGCTTGGAGCTGCTGTAGAATACGTGTTTTCTTCCCAGAGCAAAGTTAAAGCCAGGGCCACTTGTCGTAGTATCATTGTCTGTGTCGCAGAGATGTGATAACTTGTCTTAAGCAGACCTTTCTCCCAATATATAATTCCCTCCACTGGAAGCCCTACCAATGTGACATAATTTGAAAGAAGAGAGGGAGAGTTATAAATTATACAACATTATAATGAAATGTGAAAGTGTCGCTCATCAGGTGGCCTTACCATTCATAAAGACCTTCCCAGCTCATTGCACTGGACTTCTTAATTTGGTTCTTAGAGGCAGTTAATTTTCTCCATAATTGGAAGAATATCCATTGTAAATGATTTCTAGGGGCAACTGAACATGATGATGATCTGCTCAACTGGTCAGTGGGTGTTGAACTATTTTCTTTTATTAACTTACAATAATTTCTTCATGTCCTCTGAATTTCTAACATGATTTCAGAAAAGGTCATTCCTTCAAAAAGGGGTGTTGTAGCTGGCTGTAATCAGTCATCTTGCTGTCAGTTTTAAGGGGGAAAAAAAGACTAGCAGATCAGGTGCACAAAGAGGAAAATTAACCTAACATAACCTTAGGTTTGTGAGACTGAAAAGCTAGTTAAGTGGGCTGTGGACTGTGCACTGTAGTAAAACACCTCTGTGAATTGTCAAGTAAAATAAAACTCTCCATGGAAATACTTCAGTTGTGCCTAAAGCAAGCTATTTTACATTTTCTCCTGTGGGAAAATGATTGTGATTAGGTTTATAAGACACTTAACTCAGCACAAGAAACATTGTTTGATGATGCTTGCCAAGGCTACTGACAACAGTAATGATTCTCATTTAGAACTGGACTTCAATTCTTTCAAAATTTCAATAAATATTTCAATCACTATAAGTTAAAGTTAAGTTTCCCAGTCCTTCAAACAATTACCTGACTCAATATAAGGACTCCTTATATTGTTTTCTTAAATTTGCACAGTACCTCTCTAAGGAGCACAGAGTGGTTTCCAGATCATATCTCATTAATTTTTCTAAAAGCACTGCCAGGGGAGAAGGTCAAGAGAAATTAGAAAATAGTTTTTCTACGTAAAAGGAAACATCTTCCATCCATGTGTACCATCTCTGTATATGTGACCATAGCTCCTATTGTTAAGAAAGCAGAGATTCCTCCAATGATAGTCTTTAAGCTTGCTTTTTATTCACGATTATAATTCAAAATAAAAAAATTTCCTTCTGACATATTCTTTAAAGTAAAAAGAAATTAAAAGTAGCTTTGCTTATATTGAGTAAAATAAAGAACATGTGACAGAGTCTTGTAGGACTTGTTCAAGCTAGTGTAAGAAAGGAAAAAAAATGCAGAAAAGAAGTGGATCATGTTTATGGGAATGTGATGTTCCTGGTGAGTTATTGTTGCAAATACCAGTGAGGTTTCAGTTAGCTTAAGGGACATATGGAGCAAGTGGACAGTTTCTAAAGTAGTTAGTGATGCAGCATGACAGTGGGATGCTATCAAAGGCAATCTCTCCGAACACACTGAAAAGAAATGAGGTGTAAGCAGGAGTTTTCCATTTTTTTTAATGCCAATATTTATTTATGGAGAAGAGATGGAGGCTTGAGAACAAACTCTTGATAGCCTGCCATCCACTTCTCATCAATTCTATATGGAAACAAGTTCCAAGAGCCATTGAAGTGCCAGAAATTTTGTGGGTTATCTGCTGGTTCCAATTCAAGCATAGACCAACACCCAGTCTGAGTGATCCAGTGCTTTCTGGGAAGGAATAGCCAGTCCTCGGCAGAAGTACTGGGGATAACTCTGGATTCCAGGAACACACTGAGTTTGGAGGATCAAGGGGTGGAAAGCAACAGAAAAAGATAAACAAGAACAACGTCAACAAGACCCGCAGGATGAGAGCCTTTTGAAATTCCTTTGATATTAATTAGACAGGATTCAGGCAATGTTAACAAGCTGCTGAAATAAGCGGAAAACAGGCAGAATGAGACTGCAGTAGCAAAGTTCTTACACAGTTCCCAGCTCCTCCTCCTGGCAGTAGCAGGAAGGCAAGGATTAAGCCCTCAGTCAACTTGGAGGAGCAGGATGGTGAACGGGTCCTCAAGGAGGTGAACAGCTCTTGTCTAGGGAAATTAGTCCGTGAGAACCACTGGGAGTAGCTGCCATGCTTAGACACCGGCAATGGGCACCACAATGGCACTGAGACAGGCAGAGGGCAGGCCAGCATCTGGGGAAGTGGTTCAACAGAGAAAGTCATTCTGCATTGAAAGACAGCTGGCAAAGCCCCCTCCAAGAGAAGTACAGGTCCTCCTCCACTGAGACAGATGCCCAGCAGTATGGGGCTGGCACCCAGCTCAGCAACTTCACCAAAACCAAGGAGAAACCATGCAGAAAACAGATTTCCTGTCAAGACTGCCCATGGGCCAGTGTCCTCAAGGAAACACAAATTAAAATTATAACTCAAATGTCACAGATGTGGAAAGAGCATAGAATTGAAAATTAGAAGACCTTTCTAAAAAAAGCTCAAAGCTTTTCATATGTATAATGTTCTTTATTTTAAATATCCTATGGAATGGATCAAAGGAAGTCTTAACTACTGTTGTTAGGTGAAGAGAACAACCTGGAGAAATGTTGCAGGCATTCAATTCCCTTTTAGAAATCCAGTCTCTTGTTATTTGACAAGGAGGGAAATTCATGCTTTTTTATACAGAACTTTAATCTCACTTATAAAGATTCAGTGATAGCCTGTATTATAATATTGGCTCCATGCTTACCCTTTTTTTTTTTAAGCATTTAAACATCCCTGTAAACAGGTTAGTAGATCCTAATCCTACATCACTACAATGTATAAAGTATATTAAAATGAATATATAAAAAATTATATTCACATTTAATTTAGACTTCTAATTAATGTGGTTGTGACTAGACTAATTTTAGCCTTATTCTTCTAAATATTCTTCCTCAAATATTCCTTAACTAATCTCCTTCCACCCACTAGAGGCCATGCTGTACACTGGGCTACAAAGATGAATAGGAGAAAGTTGACTGTTTTAGGAATTCTCTAGAAGGGGAGAAAGAGATTAAACAATGTGCTAAAGGGCACCTAGACTTAGATGCAATGTGTTATAGGGTGGCAGGGGTTTAGTCACTAAGTCGTGTCCAACTCTTGAGACTCCGTGGATTGTAGCCTACCAGGCTCCTCTGTCCATAGGATTTCCTTTTAGGATCAGATAATGGAGAGGAGATATTGGAAGTTCAAAGTTACTGGCTTATTTACTTAGCTGATGACTATTTCTTGGGTATAAAATATTCTTTGTTAGGAGAGGTATTCTAGCAGGTTCTTCACAGCCCAGAGGAGGGGTGGGGGCACCTCACTGTACAGCTGGCTCCCTGTTGTAGGGTATGTGGTCTGGTTACTTCCCCGGACTACACCGTAGCTGCTGACTTTCAAGCCCAGCCCCCCTCACCCAGGGCAACGCTCTCGTGTGCAGTTTTTCAGGTGATTCAAAACTGTTCACCTCTTTACCCCTCTTCTCCTCTCAGCCCTCATTCATCCCTGTCCAATAAAATGGTGAACGCATACAAAAAAATTCTGTCTTTCCTGCCCTCTTTGCTCATGCTTTCCTTAGTGCCTCAATCCACCCCCTTATCATGTGTCAAATTCTTTCATGTGAGGTGCTAGTCTCCTATTTTCATGTCTTCCTCCTTCTAGAGTCTCTTGCTGACCAAATTGACTTGGAAGAAAACGTACTCTGACAAATCCTATTAAAGAGCCCTCCTCCCCAAAAGCCCCCTAATGTCTTCTTTGATGAGGTAGCAACAGATGATGGAGAAGCTCTATACAGTCAGCAAAAGCAAGATTGGGAGCTGACTGTGGCTCAGACCATGAACTCCTTATTGCCAAATTCAGACTTAAATTGAAGAAAGTAAGGAAAACCATTAGGCCATGCAGGTATGACCTAAATAAAATCCCTTACAATTACACCGTGGAAGTGACAAATAGATTCAAGGGATTAGATCTGATAGAGTGCCTGAAGAACTATGAATGGAGGTTTGTAACTTGTACCAGTGTCAGTGATCAAAAGTATCCCCAAGAAAAAGAAATACAGAAAGGCAAAATGATTGTCTGAGGAGGTCTTACAAATAGATGAAAAAAGAAGAGAAGTGAAAGGCAAAGGAGAAAAGGAAAGATATATCCATCTGAATGCAGAGTTCCAAGGAACAGAAAGGAGAGATAAGAAAGTCTTCCTAAGTGAACAGTGCAAAGAAATAGAGGAAAACAATTGAATGGGAAAGACTAGAGATCTCTTCAAGAAAATTAGAGGTATCAAGGGAACATTTCATGCAAAGATGAGCACAATAAAGGACAGAAACAGTGTGAATCTAACATAAGCAGACGATATTAAGAAGAGGTGGCAAGAATACACAGAAGAACTATACAAAAATGATCTTAATAACCCAGATAACCAGGATGGTGTGATCACTCACCTAGAGCCAGACATCCTGGAGTGAAAGGTCAGGTGGGCCTTAGGAAGCATCACTATGTACAAAGTTAGTGGAAGTGACAGAATTCCAGCTGAGCTATTTCAAATCCTAAAAGATGATGCTTTGCAAGTGTTGCACTCTATATACTAGCAAATTTGGAAAACTCAGCAGTGACCACAGGTCAGTTTTCATTCCAGTCCCAAAGAAAGGCAATGCCAAAGAGTGCTCAAACTACCACACAATTGCACTCATTTCATAAGCTAGCAAAGTAAAGCTCAAAACTCTCTAAGCTAGGCTTCAACAGCATGTGAACCAAGAACTTCCAGATGTACAAGCTGGGTTTAGAAAAGGCAAGGGAACCAGAGATAAAATTGCCAGCATCCCTTGGATCATAGATAAAGCAAGAGAGTTCCAGATAGACACCTACTTCTCTTCATTGACTGCACTGAAGCTTCTGAGTGTGTGGATCACAACAAACTGTGGAAAATTTTTAAAGAGATGGGAATGCCAGACCACCTTAGCTGCCTCCTCAGAAATCTGTATGCAGGTTAAGAAGAAACATTTAGAACCAGATGTGGAACAATGGACTGGTTCCCAACTGGGAAAGGAGTACGTCAAGGCTGTATATTGTCATTGACACCACACTTATTTAACTTCTATGCAGAGTACATCATGCACAATGCTGGGCTGGATGAAGCACAAGCTGGAATTAAGATTGCTGGGAGAAATATCAATAATCTCAGATCTCAGATGACACCACCCTTGTGGCAGAAATTGAAGAGGAACTGAAAAGCCTCTTGATAAAAGTGAAAGAGGAGAGTGAAAAAACTGGCTTAAAACTCAGCATTCAGAAAACTAAGATCATGGCATCCACTCCCATCACTTCGTGGCAAATAGAAGAGGAAACAATGGCAATGATGACAAACTTTATTTTCTTGGGCTCCAAAATCACTGCCGATGGTTTTTGCAGCCATAAAATTAAGACGCTTGCTCCTTGGAAGAAAAACTATGACCAATGTAGACAGCACATTAAAAAGCACAGATATTACTTTGATAACAAAGGTCTGTATAGTCAAAGCTATGATTTTTCCAGTAGTCATGTATGGATGTGAGAGCTGGACCATAAAGAAGGCTGAGTGTTGAAGGATTGATGCTTTTGAACTTTGGTGTTAGAGAAAACTCTTATGAGTTCCTTGGATTGCAAGGAGATCAAAGTAGTCAATCCTAAAGGAAATCGGTCCTGAATATTCATTGGAAGGACTGATGTTGAAGCTGAAGCTCCAATACTTTGACCATGTGATGTGAAGAGCTAACTTATTGGAAAAGACCCTGATGCTTGGAAATACTGAAGGCAGGAGGAGAAGGGGATGACAGAGGATGAGATGGTTGGATGACATCACCGACTCAATGAACATGAGTTTGAGCAAACTCCAGGAGATGGTGAAGGACAGGGATGCCCGGAGTGCTGGAGTCCATGTGGCTGCAAAGAATTAGACACGACTGAGTGACTGAACAACAACTACCGTACTGATGTAGTATGTCTAGAACCCTACTTTAAAATATGCACACATATATACCCCATTTTCTCAGCTTTGTGGTTTAAATTAGAGACCTGAAGGAAGCAGTAAATGATGGACAAATGTAGTTAAAGCCATAATTTATGACAGAGCACTGAAAACAAAATGATTACTTGTTTACTGTGTATCTTAAACAGTTAGTGAACTCACCAGTGCACATGTACAAAGTGAAATGATTGATATCAGGTGGAGGAGAGATTACAGGCTTTCCTGAAAAAGCATGAAATATCATGGATTATGAGTTTCTGGTTGTGAGCATTCCTGTCTTCTCAGGTTTGGAGCATTGATGTCTGCTGACTTGTAACCAGACATGACCTCAGAAAGGCTGACTTGTATATGAATAGACAGTATCATCAAGAAATGGAACTCCGCTGTAGCCATCTCTCTAATATTTTTAAAACACCGTATTTGAAATAACAGTTTTATCTTAATAAAATATTAATATGTACCTAGGTGGACATCTCATTCCCCATGAAATTACCTTTTATTCAACTGGATATAGATGGATGTTTAGAAATACTTATTGTCTATAAAACTGCCAAATTTCAAAGTTTACAACATAGAACTCTGTTCAAAAAGATACTGTATATTTTAAGTAAAAAAAAAAAAACAACCTCTTGATTCTTTTCTCCATGAATATTTTTATGAAGTAATATTTTTAAACTATAATTTTAATTACTTTCCTCATTCTATTACATGAATTTATTAGAATTTGTTTAAAAAATCTTGACTTTTAGGCATCTCATCTACATTCTTTTAATCATACATTATTATAAAAGGTGCTTTAGCAAATATTATCATAAAATTTTTACAAACCATAACTATTTTCTCAGCATAAAATTTTAGATATGAAATTTGTCAGTAAATATGTGTGTATAGTATAAGGATTTTAGTACTTATCCTTAAATATACTTTAGAAATGTATCAATTCATAACTGATAGTTTATGTTAGGGGAATATAATAAGCATATCTCATTAGAGTATATGGGAAAGAAAGAGCAACATATGAGTATATAATATTTGAGAATACAAATTCAAACGATAAGAATTATCCTCTCCCCCTTTGAGATTTCAAAATCTTCTTTATTGAAATCTCATTTAGGCAAAGTTAAGACATTACATTTTTTAGCAAATTAAACAATATCTTAACTCTTATAAATGGGGTTATAATTTCTCCTGGAAAAAAAAGTGAAAGTGATAGTTGCTCACTCATGTCCAACTCTTTGCTAGCCTTTGGACCATAGCCCCCCTGGCTCCTTTGTCCATGGAATTCTCCAGGTAAGAATACTGGAGTGGGCATCCATTCCCTTCTCCAGGGGATCTTCCCAACCCAGGGACTGAAACTGTGTCTCCTGCACTGAAGGCAGATTCTTCACCATCTGAGCTACCAGGGGAGCCCTAATTTCTTCTAGGCTGGTTATATTAAATAATTTAATTATGTTTTGTTTTAGTTTAGGAGTAAAAGCAGAGTTATTCCTCTCCTTGGATTGTTTTAAAGTATTGATAAAGATCATTTTCAAGGAATAAAATTATGAGGTATTTTATTTTCTTCTTTATAAATTCATGAATGTTTTAATTTTTATCTTTAAACAGGCATATATGCTCTTTCAATCATAAAAAATAGCATCTATTACATTTGAATTAAATAGAAATAGGTTTGTACTCTTAAAAACTGAGACATGCCAACAAAATTTCATTATTAAGAAAAAAGGAAAATATTGTATAGACTATTTCTTCTCAGGTTTGATGTGCAAGGCATCACCCGGAAAATTGCTAAAATACAGACTCTCATGAAATATATTTCAGGTGAACCTTGAGATTCTGTGTTTTTAACAAGTTTCCAAGTGATGCTGCAGATCTGAAGGCCACGATTTGTATAGCAAATGTATAGAAATAATTATTTATTTTGGCAACAGGCAGAGTTAAACCTGCTTCTGTTGGAATTTATTTTGTGTGGGAATTCTGTTTTGCTTTGTTTATAACTTTTTAATCTGCCAAAGTCTGACAATTAAATGAGATAGTGACTATAAAATCCTTAGCTGAATGCCTAGTCGTGGTAAGAATCAGTTAGCCTGTGATGCTTAAATTACTTTGTACTATCAAACAATAAGAAAAAGTTTATTCTTCAACCATAATTAGGCAGAAGAGCCAAAGGATTAATTAAATGGAGATGAGATAATTATTCACTAATTTGCCAAACATTTTTTTTAAAAGCCAATAAAAACTTCTGCAAGATTGAAGGACAAAATTAGGATACTGATATATTAATTTTTAATTCCCCTTTCTTGATGATTCCACTGATTGATACTGAGAAGCTTTGAAAGAGTAATGTTCTTTATGTAATAAAATTCCATTCTCTTTTAGAAGCCCCAAGGGCAGCAGCAACAGCAAAATATGAAGTAAAAGAAAATTTCAACTACAGTACACAATGTTGATGACTTTGTGTTCTTGAGATGGAGTGAGGAGAAATGCAAGAACAAGCAAGATGCCTTATGGTGAGCCCCACTGATCTTGCAAGGTTGTCAACAGTTTTCAAAAGAGAGTATATTCCCTCGTGTTTGGCAAAGCTTCAGATGAGCAGTTAAATGTTGAGATGGATATCTGAATTGAACCTCTGAACTTTTAGAGGTTCACCTGTCATCTGCGAATGCATATAATCAGATCCTCTCTTTCTCTCTCTGCTTTCCCTCCGGCAAAATCTCCAGCGTTAATTCCTGCCATTCTCTCATCTTTCAGAATTTTCCCTACTGTAGGCAAGGCAGTGACAGGCCAATCAGGAGCTCATTTCCACTGAGAGTTCAGGGACACATGGCATCCTACGTTAATACTTAAAATCAAAATAGACTACTCATCACCGACCTCTTAGAAATAAAACAACTCTGCTATTCTTTCTGTGAAAATTAACATCTCTAAAGGGTTGAGCTTGGCTGGCAAAGCTTCTTGGCCAGCTCTTAACATCTTATTATCTTCTCCCTGTAGAGTTGTTAGGCATCCTGTTATAATAACACAGAACTGATTCCGACTCCCTTCTGCTAATAACTCTGATTTTCCTTCCCTAATGAATGGGATATAAGATAAGGGACAAAGAGGTTTTCAGGGGTTTTTTTGGTTTGTTTTTTTGTTTTTTGCTATTTTGGTCTGTGTGTGTATGTGTACGTGTGTACGTGTGTGTATGCCTTTTTATCAGAATCTCTAAATGTAAGTTAATTTAGCAATTCCATCTTTGGATAAATTGATAAAGTCTTTATAAGCTCAAAGCCTGCCAGCTTCTTCTTAGATATTGGTCTTGATAGTTTCATTGAGAAAATGCATGCAAGCCTCTTTCCTCCTGCTAAGAATTCTTCATTCCTCAGCTAAATGGAGTTGGACAGCCTGGTTTTCATCTGTATACTTAGGAAATACTGCAAATCCTATTTTATTTCTGAACTAGTTGTACAGTGTGAAAAAGTAGAGGAAAAGCTATGAGTTTAATACTGGCTTTTAAAATAGTTTCACAATTTGATTACTAAATTCATAACTTTTTGTACAGCCAAAAAAAACTTATGCAGCAACTCTCTTGAATGCATTGTAAAAGGGGACCCTTGATACAGTGCCTAATATTTGAAAAATCTGCAATGCAGATATTCAGGGGCCATGCTATTTTAATTGCCTTGCAACATGCTTTGCAAACTTTTTACTAGGGTTCCTCAAGGGCAAATCCTTTACTCACTGTATCTTAGCACTGAGCCTAAAACATATGAATCTCATCTCAAAATTTACTTTTTCCATGAAATAATTACTTTGGGGAATTATGAAACCCTGAACAATGTGTTGGTAGTGAAGTAGGGAAGGGAGAGACAGTTACAGAGGCTCTTGATTGAGATAACTAAATAAGTGCTGTGAAACACCAGCTTCCTCACGGTAGTAGCAGCTCTAGCCATACATGCTCTTAAACTCAAAAGCAGCATGAGAGAGTGCGCTGCTCTTCAATTCATCATCACTTTAACAAGTCTTTGATTCCAATGTGATTGGTTCTTGAGGACATGACTTGAATCACATGTTCATACCTGACAGGGGAGAAAGTTACATCCTAATTCCAAGTGAAAGTTACATTCTGATTCCAGCATTTCGTCATTGAAGAAATGCTCCATGTTAGAGATGAAGGGTAGAGCCCTCCCCAAGCCACCTGGATTGAGAATGGAGAAAAACAATTTCTGTCCCCATAATATTTTGAGGGTTATTACTGGATGTGGGATTGTTATTGTTGTTAAGTCTCTAAGTTGTTTCCGACTCTTTGTGACCCCCTGGACTACAGCATGCCAGGCTCCTCTGTCCTCCAGTATCTCCCAGAGCTTGCTCAAATTCATGTCCATTGAGTCGGTGATGCTATCTAACCATCAAATCCTCTGTAAACCCCTTCTCTTTTTGCCTTCAATCTTTCCCAGCATCAGGGTATTTTCCAATGAGTCAGTTCTTTGCATCAGGTGGCCAAAGTATTGGAGCTTCAGCTTCGCCAACCATCCTTCCAATGAATATTCAGGACTGATTTCTTTTAAAATTGACTGGTTTGATCTTCTTGCTGTCCAAGGGACTCTCAAGAGTCTTCTCCAGCACCACAATTTGAAAGCATCATTCTTTAGCACTAAGCCTTCTTTGTGATACAACTCACACATCTGTGCATGACTGCTGGAAAAACCATGGTTTGATGATACGAACCTTTGTTGGCAAAGTGATGTTCCTGCTTTTTAATATGCTGCCTAGGTTTGTCATAGTTTTCCCATGTATGCACACACACTTACTCATACACAAATGTCCAGTATGATTAGCTACTCCAATCAGACTAACGTTTATCTTCATGCTCTTTCCACTCCAGTAAGAGACTGTGTGATGTCTTAGAGAGAAGTTAGATGCTGAGAAAGAAAATTCTAGGGCTTACTACTTTCTGTCTCAATTTGATTGCCTGATTTAAAATTAAGGAGAATTTCTTATATATCTAAAAATAGTGAACTATATTTGATTTTAAGATGAATGTGAAAGATCTGAGCTACAAAATTTTGTATGTCTGAGTGTTTTTATTTAGATACTCTTGTGGCAGCATTCTCCCAGTTATATTAAAAATAAATAAGTTGCTATTTACTATTCTCAGCACTGTGCCAAGCATTTCAATCTTATTTAATCCTTACAGAAACCCCATAAGAAAGTGTATTTATTTTAGCTCTAATTTATTCCCCCAAAATACTACCTCAACTGGCATAAATAACAAACCCATTTATTATCTGAAGGAGTAAAACATATAAAGGTGTGTTGTCAGATATTCTGTCAACAGGGCTCAAGGGATTTTCTTAATTTGCCTCTGGGTCATCTTTATATTGGAGAAGGAAATGGCAACCCACTCCAGTATTCTTGCCTAGAGAATCCCAGGGATGGGGGAGCCTGGTGGGCTGCCGTCTATGGGGTCGCACAGAGTCGTAGCAGCATCTTTATATTAAGCTACCTGCCCTCATGGTTGCAAGAAAACTGCCATTAACTATTGAAACAATATCCGTCTGTGTTTACTTTCAAAGGAGAAAGAAATCTTCCTCCCTTCCAGAATGGTGAAAGAAATCTTTCCCTTTTTTTTTGAACCATATAACTCAGATTCCATACCCACAGTTGGGTTTAAAGTGTCTCCAGGAGAATGTATATGCTGATTAGACAAAGCCTAGCATAAGTCCATAAATCAATCACTGGGCTAGACAAATCAGGACCCAGTCCTGGAGATGGAGGTGGAATCACCTTTCCCCAAGTCCTCTGAGTTGCTTGGGGACAGGGTAGGACCTGAAAAAAATCAATAGAAGGCTTAAGAACTGTAGCAACATGTTATTTGTCATCAATACTGGGATACTTTTGAGAATGACAAATGCTAAACTGAACAGAATGTCATTATAACAGATATAAACTGAAGCTATCCCATGCAAACAAGGACATATGATTACCCTACTTTTTGTATGGAGTTAACAGTAAACATTTTCTGCTACAGAGAGTAGTATTATCATAGCCACCTTGGTAATCAAGGCACAAACTGTAGAATGGTCAAGCACTTGCTTATAATTACAAAGTATTGATCTGGGATTAAAATTATCACAAGTATTTCATATTCACTTCTAGATGACTCAGTTGACCACAGAGCAGTTTATTTACCTTCTGATCTGAGAAGAGTAGATAAGCAGCACTTTTCAAATGATGTTTCTCAAATTGACTTATTTTCATTTACTGTCTTCTATGCTAATACTTCTCTCCTATTAAGTATTTTTACTTCTAATATTGAATAACTTAATCTGCATTGTGATCCTTTCTTCTCTAGAGAAGAAATATACCTTAGTGAGAGTTAAACAAAAGCAAACCAAACTATAGATTGGTGGCCTCATAAATAGCAGCACTGTGATACTGTACCAGCACTCTTCAGCTTCTGAGTACATCAGATATGAACTGACAAGTGTATATGTCCAGAAATGACACACACACCCAATGCTAATAAAGTGCTTACCTTAGAAATCCAATTAGAAGTGAAATCATACTCCTTCTTTTAATTATTTGCAGGGAATGGGTCAGCCAAATATTCTCTCCTGTGGAATATAAGAAATTATTATAAGATCAACAGTGTGAAGTTTTAGTTTAATAACATGTACTGCTTCCTTGCTTGATGTTAGCAAGAGAAATTTAAAAGTTTACCTTCAAATATTTACTCCAAAATCTGTGCCTATAGAACAGCTATTTCCTATCAAATACAAATTGCAAAATTTCTATAGTTGAGAGGTATTCTAAACATCTCAGGACATTTCCAGTTCTCCTCTGAGCTGGAAAAACTGTTATTTGAAAACACTTTAAAGCATAACATGTATTTCTCCAAATATCGTGGACGTCTGTTAGGTCAGCTGTTTTTTACAAGCCATTGAACACACAGGAGATGCAGTCCCCCTTTCCAGTGTAGTACATATGACGGGTTACAAGTGATATAAGGTAAAGAAGCCATCTCCTACTTGAAACTCCAAATATACCTAGATCAGTACAAATAGGATGAAATAAGTCTCTGAATATTTTCAAATGGACTGTCTGCAACAATTAGAACTGTTGCCAACCAGTGTTTCTTCTCTGTCTCTGGGACTTTATCTAGAGTGATGTGAATTTTTGAGATATTTGGGTATGCCAGTATAGCAAAATTTACATGTCCATTACAGGAAGGAAGGGGGATGGAAAGAGAGGGAAGGAAAAAAGAAATGCGCACACACACACATACACAGAAGAATATATATTGACAAGGGGGAAATCCTACTGCTCACCACCCTGTTTGGTGACACCTGGTTTATTAACTGATCTCTCGACTTCATTCTTGATTCTCCACTAAATTTTCTTTCTGTGCTACCACTTCTTTGTAAAGTATAAATTAGATCACGACTCTTTCTTAAATTCCATTAGTGCTCTGCTATTACATCCCGATGTTTAGACCACATGGCTGAGGAAGGCCCCAGCCTGCTCATTTTACCTTGTCATCTCCCCCTCCTCCTTCCACCTGGGGCATTTCCCCCTCCTTTGCCATGCTCCTCATATTTTGGTCTTCACTATCTCCTTCAATCATTACCATATCCGTTCCCAACCCATGTCTTTTGCATTTGGTGATGGCTGTTTTTGTTTTTTTGTTTTTTTTTTCCCCCTGTTTCTTTTTCCACTGCATAATTTCTAAATCTTCATGATGTTTATGCCAGCTTGCTCCTCATATCCAGGTTTGAACTTATGTATTTCCATTTCAGAGTCTCTGATCCTGACCAATCAATACAAGACAACGAACATCTTTAAAGCACACAAATTATTTTATCTTCTTTGTAGCACTTCTCAGTTCCTGAAATTATCTTAGTTTTGCTTGTGTTATTATCCCTCATCCATGAAAATATAATTAACCTCATAGTAAGAAATTGTTCACTGTTATACCTCAGTCCTAGAATATGTTGTTGTTTAGTCACTAAGTCATGTCTGACTATTGTGTGACCCCATGAACTGTAACCCACCATATTCTTCTGTCCATAGCATTTCCCAGGCAAGAATACTGGAGTGGGTTGCCATTTCCTCCTCCAGGGGATCTTCCCAACCCAGGGATTGAACCTGTGTCTCCTGAATTGCAAGCAGATTCTTTAACATCGTGCCACCCAATGAAGATTAAAAAGGTTTCCCTGACCTAGAGAGGAACCCAGACCATGTGATGAAAGCATTGAATCCTAGCCACTAGGCCACCAGGGAACTCTAGAATATTACCTGGCACAAACTAAGTTTTATGAGACACTTTTGGACTATTGATTGGCCACCCACTTCTCAGTCCCACTTGACAATTAAAGTTAGTATTTCAGAATATACTCTATCAGTTATTTTCTTAGACATGTTTTGTTGTTGTTCAGTCACTAAGTCATGTCTGACTCTTTGTGACACCATGGACTGCAGTACACCTGTTTCCCCTGTCTTTCATTGTCTCCTGGTGTTTGCTCAGATTCATGTCCATTGAGTCAGTGATGCTATCTAACCATCTCATCCTTTGTAGCCTGCTTCTTGTTTTGCCTACAATCTTTCCCATCATCAGGAGCTTTTCCAATGAGTTGTCACTTTGCCTCAGGTGCCAAGAGTATGGGAGCTTCAGCTTCAGCATCAGTCCTTCCAATGAGTAGTCAGGGTTGATTTCCTTTAGGATTGACTGGTTGGCTCTCCTTGCTGTCTGAGCAACTCTCCAAAGTCTTTTACAGCACTACAGTTCAAAAGCATCAATTCTTTGGTGCTCAGCCTTCTTTACAGACTAACTCTCACATCTGTATGTAACTACTGTAAAAACCATAGCATGATTATATGGGCCTTTATCAGCAGTGATGTCTCTACTATGTAATATGCTGTCTAAGTTTGTCATAGCTTTCCTTCCAAGGAACAAACATCTTTCTATTTCTGCATGCTTACAGATGAGTTTTGTGACTACATGAAATACTACAGTGACCATGTCACTCTATTTAACTGATACAGTATCTGATTTTACTATACATTATTTGAACAATCTCATGTTAGTGAGCATTTAGGTCAGTTCAGTTCAGTCGCTCAATCATGTCTGACTCTTTGTGACCCCATGGACTGCAGTACACCAGGCTTCCCTATCCATCATCAACTCCTAGAGCTTGTTCAAACTCATGTCCATCAAGTCAGTGATGCCATCCAACCATCTCATCCTCTGACATTCCCTCCTCCTCCTCCCTTCAATCTTTCCCAGAATTAGGGTTTTTTCCATTGAGTCAGTTCTTTGCATCCGGTAGCCAAACTATTGGAGTTTCAGCTTCAGCATTAGTCCTTCGAATGAGTATTCTGAACTGATTTCCTTTAGGATGGACTGGTTGGATCTCCTTGCAGTCCAAGGGACTCTCAAGACTCTCCTCCAACACCACAGTTCAAAAGCATCAATTCTTCGGTGTACAGCTTTATTTATGGTCCAACTCTCACATCCATACATGACTACTTGGCAAAACCATAACTTTGACTAGATGGAACTTGTCAGGAAAATAATATCTCTGCTTTTTAATATGCTGTCTAGGTTTGTTAAAGATTTTCTCCCAGGGAGCAAGCATCTTTTAATTTCATGGCTGCAGTCAACATCTGGAGTGATTTGGGAACCCAAGAAAATAAAATCTTTCAATGGTGGAGAGGTCTGACAGAATGTGGTCCACTGGAAAAGGGAATGGCAAACCACTTCAGTATTCTTGCCTTGAGAACCCTATGAACAGTATGAAAAGGCAAAATGATAGGATACTGAAAGAGGAACTCCCCAGGTCAGTAGGTGCCCAATATGCTACTGGAGATCAGTGGAGAAATAACTCCAGAAGAATGAAGGGATGCAGCCAAAGCAAAAACAATACCCAGTTGTGGATGTGACTGGTGATAGAAGCAAGGTCTGTTGCTGTAAAGAGCAATATTGCATAGGAACCTGGAATGTCAGGTCCATGAATCAAGGCAAATTGGAAGTGGTCAAACAAGAGATGGCAAGGGTGAAAGTCGACATTCTAGGAATCAGCGAACTAATATGGACTGGAATGGGTGAATTTAACTCAGATGACCATTATATCTACTACTGTGGGC
>NW_024070187.1:28147164-28260515 GCF_014754425.2 Oryx dammah
GCCCACAGTAGTAGATATAATGGTCATCTGAGTTAAATTCACCCATTTCAGTCCATTTCAGTTCACTGATTCCTAGAATGTTGACGTTTACTCTTGCCATCTCTTGTTTGACCACTTCCAATTTGCCTTGATTCATGGACCTAACATTCCAGGTTCCTATGCAATATTGCTCTTTACATCATCAGACCTTGCTTCTATCACCAGTCACATCCACAACTGGGTATTGTTTTTGCTTTGGCTCCATCCCTTCATTCTTTCTGGAGTTATTTCTCCACTGATCCCCAGTAGCATAATGGGCACCTACTGACCTGGGGAGTTCCTCTTTCAGTATCCTATCATTTTGCCTTTTCATACTGTTCATGGGGTTCTCAAGGCAAGAATACTGAAGAGGTTTGCCATTCCCTTCTCCAGTGGACCACATTCTGTCAGACCTCTCCACCATGACCCGCCCCATGGGCATGGCTTGGTTTCATTGAGTTAGACAAGGTTGTGGTCCTAGTGTGATTAGATTGACTAGTTTTCTGTGAGTATGGTTTCAGTGTGTCTGCCTTCTGATGCCCTCTTGCAATACCTACCATCTTACTTGGGTTTCTCTTACCTTGGGCTTGGGGTATCTCTTCACGGCTGCTCCAGCAAAGCACAGCCACTGCTCCTTACCTTGGACGAGGGGTATCTCCTTACTGCCACCCTTCCTGACCTTCAACATGGGATGGCTCCTCTAGGCCCTCCTGCGCCCACACAGCCACCACTCCTAGGGTTGCTCCCACCGGCTGCTGCCCCTGGCCTCAGGCGCAGAGTGGCTCCTCCCAGTTGCCATCCCTGGCCTCCAGAGTGGGGTGGCTCCTCAGCACCACCACTCCAGCCTCGGGGACAAGGTGGCTTCTCCCGGCTGCCCCTGGCCTCGGATGCGGGGTGTCTCCTCCCAGCCACCACTGACTTCAGACGTGGGGTAACTCCTCTCAGCCGTGCTTAGTGCACCGGGTCACAGCCGCCTGCCTTTAGTGCGCCGGGTCACAGCCACCCGCACTTAGTGTTAATTAATGTAATTGGAATATAGAAAAAGAAATATAGTAGTTTTGATGTTAGCAATACTAGACTTTTGAGTTAATGAATTTTCTCTTTGTTATAGATCACTGTACTCCTCTTTCTTTGTTATAAATCATTGTGTCCTTGCTATGTAAGAATGTAACTTTATCACTATCTTATGACTAAATAAATCTCAAGGGGAAATAAGTTTTCTGATCGATTAACCTTTATCAATAAAAAGAAAGGTGGGGCCATAAAATGTTAATCAGTCTTCAGACCAGAAGATATTGTAAAACAAATGTAAGACCCTTGTAAGAACAAAGATATGCTGAGAACACTGTCTTTAGATAAGGGTCGGAGCAGCTGACCCTGCGTGACTCTGTTTCTTACATTTATCTCTATGTATAACTAAAAGTATAAAAGTGACCTGAAAAATAAAGAAACGGACCAGTTCCTGGAAAGACTGGTTTCCCCCGTTTGGTCTTTTCTCATTCTCTTCTTTTCTGGCTGAATTCCCATCTGGAGCATGGAGGCTTGCCAAGCCTAATAATTTTGCCGGGGCTTCTAAGATATGACTGGGGAGGCCTTTGTGTCTCCTCTCCTTCAGGAGAACGGGAAGATGCCTGTGACCTACGTAGGTGGTGCAAACTCCTTGTCTTGGGTTTTATTGGTTTTTCATGTAAACCAAGTTATTCAGCCTCTTTTTTCCACTTATTTTCATACTACACTATTTCTTTCTAATCTCCCTCCATATCTTTAATTAAACAATTAATTTCTCAGACACCGATGCTGTCCCCGCTTTGAACTACCCTGGATCCACCGGGGCTGGACCCCGGCATTGTATTCTTCATGTTTTTCATCACTTTGTCCATTTAGTTCATATTCTACAAGAGATTCTCAGTTCAGTTTTTCAGGTCATTGGAGGGACTGATGGTGAAGCTGTAACTCCAATACTTTGGCCAGCTGATGTGAAGAGCTGATTCATTGGAAAAGACCCTGATGCTGAGAAAGATTGAGGGCAGGAGGAGAAGGGGATGACAGAGGGTGAGACGGTTGGATGGCATCCCCGACTCAATGGATATTGGTTTGGGTGGACTCTGGGAGTTGGTGATGGACAGAGAGGCCTGGTGTGCCGCAGTTCATGGGGTCGCAAAGAGTTGGACGCGACTGAACTGAACTGATCTGATCTGCCATGTACCCTCCTGTTATTTCACCCATGTATTAAGAGATTCGGAGAAGGCAATGGCACCCCACTCCAGGACTCTTGCTTGGAAAATCCTGTGGATGGAGGAGCCCAGTAGGCTGCATTCCATGGGGTCTATAAGAGTCAGACATGACTGAGCGACTTCACTTTCACGTTTCACTTTTAGGCATTGGAGAAGGAAATGGCAACCCACTCCAGTGTTCTTACCTAGAGAATCCCAAGGACGGGGGAGCCTGGTGGGCTGCCGTCTATGGGGTCACACAGAGTTGGACACGACTGAAGTGACTTAGCAGCAGCAGCATTGAGAGATTATTCTTCACACAGTTGCTTCTCACTTTCCAAATGAGATTGCAGAGTCACTTCCTGTGTAGCGCTGGGAACAGATTTTTTCATTTATAAATGGGAGTAGGATTTATACCTATACCTATGGCTGTTACATGTTAACACTCAGCAACCTATAAATGTTAGATTTCTTTTAAAAGGATGAAAATTAGAGCCCATCAACAGCTATCAAAAATAATAAATTCTCTTTTGATATGAAACAAATTACACTAGTTTCAGATTTCCCTAATGTAGCAATGAATACCAGAACATGGGTTGGAGCAATGCCTTTAAAATCCTTAAAGAAAATGTGACTCAATGATTTTTATCCCCAGCCATTCAAGTATAAAGACAAGATAAAAAAATGTTGAGCATTTAACAACTCAGTTCCTATGAGTCTTCATGAATAAACTATTAAGGAATAAGTGTCAGTCAACCAAGAGATTAATGGAAAGTAGCAAAAGACTGTAAATTTCTAGGACTAAAAGAAATGCAAGTACTAGTATGGTTAATATTATAAAGAAAAACATTGACAGTGTAATATTCCTGTAACTAGCAGTTTGAGAATTCAAAAGTGACAAGAATTTTTGCAGTAGTGTAGATATGCCAATCTCCTCATTTTATAAACAAAAATATTCATTTCAATATGATAAATCAAATAATAAAAAGGGTCTTACAGATGCTAATAAGAGCAATTAAGAATATCAACAAAAAACTTGGAGAAAAACACAAAAGATCTAGCTATTTCAATGAAGTAATTTTTTTTTTCCTAAAAAGGAGTTACTGCAAATGACTTAAAAAATTCTTCTGATGTTATTTAGAATGGGATAAATAAAACAGATATTTATGTGATTAAAACAAGATTTGATAAAGCTTCACTACTTAAATTTGGCTTCCCTGGTGGCTCAGACTGTAAAGAATCTGCCTGCCAATGCAGGAGACCCACATTCGATTTTTGGGTCAGAAAGATCCCCTGGAGAAGAGAATGGTAACCCACTCCAGTATTCTTGCCTGGAGAAATTCAAGGACAGAGAAGCCTGGCAGGCTAGAGCCCATGGAGTCACAAAGAATAGGATATGACTGAGTGAATAACCAAATAGGAAAAGGAGTACATCAAGACTGTATATTGTCACCCTGCTTATTTAACTTATATGCAGAGTACATCATGAGAAATGCTGGGCTGGAGGAAGCACAAGCTGGAATCAAGATTGCTGGGAGAAATATCAATAACCTCAGATATGCAGATGACACCACCCTTATTGGCAGAAAGTGAAGAGGAACTAAAAACCCTCTTGATGAAAGTGAAAGAGGAGAATGAAAAAGCTGGCTTAAAGCTCAACATTCAGAAAACTAAGCTCATGGCATCTGGTCCCATCACTTCATGGCTAATAGATGGGGAAACAGTGGAAACAGTGTCAGACTTTATTTTGGGGGGCTCCAAAATCACTGCAGATGGTGAATGCAGCCATGAAATTAAAAGACACTTACTCTTTGGAAGGAAAGTTATGACCAACCTAGATAGCATATTGAAAGGCAGAGACATTACTTTGCTGACTAAGGTCCATCTAGTCAAGGCTATGGTTTTCCCAGTGGTCATGTATGGATGTGAGAGTTGGACTGTGAAGAAAGCTGAGCACTGAGAAATTGATGCTTTTGAACTGTGGTGTTGGAAGTCTCTTGATAGTCCCTTGGACTGCAAGGAGATCCAACCAGTCCATCCTAAAGGAGATCAGTCCTGGGTGTTCACTGGAAGGACTGATGCTAAAGCTGAAACCAATACTTTGGCCACCTCATGTGAAGAGTTGATTCATTGGAAAAGACTCTGATGCTGGGAGGGACTGAGGGCAGGAGGAGAAGGGGACGACAGAGGATGAGATGGCTGGATGGCATCACTGACTCAATGGACATGAGTTTGAGTAAACTCTGGGAGTTGGTGATGGACAGGGAGGCCTGGCATGCTGCGATTCATGTGGTCACAAAGAGTCGGATGTGACTGAGCAACTGAACTGAACTGAACTGAGTGAATAACACATAATAATTATAATTAATGTATAGAAACGATAAAGTAATACAAATAAAAGTAATATAATCTAATAAAACTGAATAGTGAAGGGAGGGAAAGGAGGGACAAGAAGTAGAAACATACGGAGTCAGAATTTGCTCATGGTACAGAAACAATAAATGCTATAAGTAAAGAAATTTATACACACATTCCACCTCTGCCATAGCAGATGGGCTATAGTTCCTAAGTCAGCTAAAGTCCTCTGTACTCTACTTAGTTACAGAGCAGCAGTTAAAGATGTGTGCATTACAAATGTATGGAAATCAATAGTTTTAAAAGAGACATAATCTAGTTTCTGTGGGGCAGGCTTTTAAGAGCAGTGCAGTGGGCAGCAGTTTCAGGGTTTCTCATGATATTGTATTCAGACATGACCTGTAGCTGCAGTTGTCTTTAGGCTGCCTGGGTATTAAGAATCTTTTCTCAAGGTAATTCAGCCTCATGGTTGTCAAGCTGATGATGGCAAGTTGGTTTCTTTCAATGGTGAACTTTCCATGAGCCTGCCTGAGTGTCCTTATTACGATGGCTGGCTTACCCACTTCAGTACTCCCAACTGTCCAAGGCAGGAGCTAGAACACCCTGATGTAGTCTAGGTCAGACACATTCTCTTCTACTGTGCTCTGCTGAATACACAGGTCAGACCTTTTTTTTTTTTTTTTTAATAAGGAAAGGGCTGAGGTGAGGGTCACCGAGACCTACTTCAGAGAGTGAAAAACCTCTTGAGATTTGTTCAAACTGGGCACATGGTGAATTCTGTTGAATTCAGATCATAAGGCCAGCCCAGATTCAAACTGTGGGGGAACAGGCTCCACATTCTAATGGAAGGATATCCAAGATCACATTGTACAGAATGTAGATATCAGGAGGGTAATAGTTATGGCTATTTTTTGCCAAAAAATCTATCAAAATTTCTTACATAACCTAAATCTAAATAAACTTAAAATGATACTTATAACTTGGCTGATAATTATGAGAATTAAGAGAAGAGAGATCAAACTGTTAGTTTGCACAACTGTGATGTTTCTCTTGTGTTGTGCTCCTTAACGCACTTTCATTTTTCTAAAGTGTTACAATAAATTGGTGCTTTCATTATCTTCCACACAATGCTAGAGTAATTCCCAATTTGCCTCTTTGTGAAGATTAAGTTCCTGATCACAAATTTTAAGGTCTTTCACTAATTGGAAAATTGACAGCTCATCACTTCCCAATGGCCACTTAATTGACATATTGTCACTTTACTGTTTTGAAAGTCACAGAAAATAAAACACATTGAAAGTGAAAGTGTTAGCTGCTCAGTCATGTCTGACTCCCACCAGGCTACCCTGTCCATGGAATTCTCCAGGCAAGAATACTGGAGTAGGGGGCCATTCCATTCTCCAGGGATCTTCCCTACCCAGGAATTGAACTCAGGTCTCCTGCATTGCAGGCAGATTCTTTACTGTCTGAGCCACCAGAGAAGCACATACAACATATTACTGAAACATAATCCAATATAAATATCAATCCTCCCTGACATATAATAAAACTCAAGCCTTTACTGCTAATACCTGTTCCAATGAATGTATATGCATGCACACACATGCACATGCATCTCTGTGTGTAGCCATATTTTGTTTTCTGTGAGCTTATGAATTCTAGTTATTTTTAGTTTCATTTTGTTTTTCCTCCTATTTGATTTTAGGTGAAGGGTGTGACTATTTTAAACTTCCTAAGATGGATCAAATGGACCTTATGAATAAAAGTCTCCTAACAAAGACTCCAGATATCTTGGAGGGTGAAGTCAAGTGGGCCTTAGGAAGCATCAATATAAACAGAACTAGTGATGATGGAATTTCAGCTGAGCTATTTCAAATCCTAAAAGATGATGCTGTGAAAGTGCTGCACTCAATATGCCAGCAAATTTTGAAAACTCAGCAGTGGCCACAGGACTGGAAAAAGCCAGTTTTCATTACAATCCCAGTGAAAGGCATTTGCAAAGAATGTTTAAAGTACCATAAAATTGGCTCATTTTATGTGCTATTAAGGTAATAGTCAAAATCTTCCGAGCTAGCCTTCAACACTAAATGAACCAAGAACTTTCAATGTACAGCTGGATTTAGAAAAGGCAGAGGAACTAGAGATCAAATTGTCAACATCTGCCGGATCACAGAAAAAGCAAGGGAATTACAAAAAAAAATCTACTTTTGCTTCATTGATTATGTGAAAGCCTTTGACAGTGTGGCTCACAATAAACTGTGGAAAATACTTAAAGAGATGGGAATATACCAGACCACCTTATCTGCTTCCTGAGAAACTTGTTTGCAATTCAAGAAGTAACAATTAGAACTGGACATGGAACAAAAGACTGCTTCAAAATTGGGAAAGGAGTATGTCAAGGCTGTATATTGTCACCCTGCTTACTTAACTTATAGGTAGAGTACATCATGCAAAGTGCCAGGCTGGATGAATCACAAGCTGAAATCAAGATTGCAGGGAGAAACATCAACAAGCTCAGATATGCAGGAGATACAACATTAATGTCAGAAAGTGAAGAGGAACCTAAGAGCCTCTTGGTGAAGGTGAAAGAAGAGAGTGAAAAAGCTGGCTTAAAACTCAACATTCAAAAAATCATGGCATCTGGTCCCATCACTTCATGGCAAATAGTTGGGGAAAAAGTGGAAACAGTGATAGATTTTTATTTTCTTGGGCTCCAGAATCACTGTGGATGGTGACTGCAGCCATGAAATTAAAAGCCTTGCTCTTTGGAAGGAAAGCTATCACAAACCTAGACAGCAATATTAAAAAGCAGAGACATCACTTTGCTGACAAAGGTCCATTTAGTCAAAGCTATATTTTTTCTGGTAGTCATGTATGGATGTGAGAGCTGGACTATAAAGAAGGCTGAGTGCCAAAGAATTGATGCTTTTGAATTGTGCTGGAGAAGACTTTTGGGCTGCAAGGAGATGCCCTTGGACTACAAAGAGATCCAGTCTGTCCATCTTAAAGGTAATCATCCCTGAAAATTCACTGGAAGGACTGATGCTGAAGCTGAAGCTCCAGTACTTATGGCCACCTGATATAAAGAACTGACTCATTGGAAAAGACCCTGATCCTGGGAAAGACTGAGGGGAGCAGGAGAAGGGAGTGACAGAGGATGGTTGGATGACATCAACATGTTCAGTTCAATTCAGTCGCTCATTTGTGTCTGACTCTTTGAGACCCCATGGAGTGCAGCACACACCAGGCCTCCCTGTCCATCACCAACTCCCAGAGTTTACTCAAACTCATGATCAACGTGTTAGGTAGTTAGAATAGGAAAAAGGAGTCCAGAATGGTGGTGGCTAAAAGACAAAGAAGGGAAGAGCCCAAGAAAATAGAACAAAGGAAGGTGAGGACTGGAGTGAGAACCTCAGGTAAAAGAAACAGCCCTCCCTTCTAGCCCAATTTACATAGGGTAGGCTCAGGGGGAGAAGAAAAAAAAAAAACATATTAAAAAGAGGAGCCAAAATTGAGCCAGAGGCTTCTCTTCTCTTCGTGTCTTTTGGGTAGGCCTGCCCTCACGCTCGAGGATGTATTGTAGCTCAGCTGGTAAAGAATCCGCCTGCAATGTGGGAGACCTGGGTTCGACCCCTGGGTTTGGAAGATCCCCTGGAGAATCCAAAGGCTACCCACTCCAGTATTCTGGTCTGGAGAATTCCATGGACTGTATAGTCCGTGGGGTCACAAAAAGTCAGACGCAACTGAGCGACTTTCATTTCACTTGCCAAATGAAACAGAGCTGTAACATGGAGCTGTAACAGTGGTCCATCCATTGCTTAAAATTTTTGCTGGAGCAAGACAGAACCGAGGAAATTACAAACTCCCTCACCCCCACCCCCCACCCCAACAAATGGATATGAGTTTGAGCAAACTCTGGAAGACAGTGAAAGACGGGGAAGTCTGGCATGCTGTAGTCCATGGGGTCATAAAAAGTTGAGCACAGCCTGGCAACTGATCAACAACAATAACAAATGTAGACTGATTTTTTTATTAGGCTGCATCTCTTATAATTAAGATGACAAAGATTGAAGCATTGGAAAAACTGAACAAATTAATAAAAATATGACTACTACTGGGTTTAGCACTCTGTCTTTATTCAACAGACTATCACTTGAGACAATTCCACTATTTAAATGAACCAAGTTAACTTTTGTCATTTTGATTCATGAAGAATTCTAGAAGAAAACAAAGTAATTAAACATTTTTATCATCATCCTTGTTAGACAAACTAAGATTTTTTTCCTATCAAAATCCTCATGAGTAATAAATACATATACCTGGAAAAGACTTAATAGATCATCAAGTCCAGAATTGACAAACATTTTCTTAAAGGTGAGAGAGTAAATACATAGGCATACAGGCTATATGAGCTCTGTCATAGCTACTCAAATTAACTGTGAATTAAGTTGTAGACCACATATAAATGAATGAGAATGGATGTGATTCAGTAAAACCTCATTTACCACACTAGGTCCAATGGCCTTACTCTGCTAACCTATGACCTAGTCCAACATTTTTTCAAATGTGGAAACTCTCATACAATAGTGAAATGAGTTGCCTAAGGGCACATAGTACTTATAAAAGAACTAGAAAAAGAACAGGTCTTTTGTACTCCTACCTAGGAAGGTGTCAAAGTTAAATGCCAAAATTTATAGTTTAAAAATGTATGTGGTACATGCCTATATGTGTACATCCCTATATGATTCAGGTGAGTATATATGAGTGCCTGCTCAGTGGCACCAGCAGCAATAGTAGTGTTAACAGTAGTAGTAGTAGTAGTAGAAGAAGAAGAAGAAGAAGAAGAAGAAGAAGAAGTGATAGTAGGTGACATCTAGCAAAAGCAAACCATAGGAGTAAAATATAAAAATAGTGTAACTACTCAAGCTGAGAATTCATTTTCCTTGTATGGCAGTTCTTTTGAAGCAATATTAGAATTTGTCCCTGGAGATTAATATAGATACTCACTTCTTTATGTTGGCTTATTTGATATTATTTTGGAAAGTACCAATTTGTTCTGCACACTAGAGTGAAAGAGTGAATGGCTCCTCCACTGCTTCCATAGCTGCCAGTAGACTAATCCTGAGCCTTGGAAAAGTGTATTTTTTTTTTCTTTAGAATAAATGTTCAGATTAAAACCCTTTTAGCTCTAGATATGGTAAAGATAAAAAGAGAGAAAGAGAGAGAAAATCTTCTTGACAGAGTTAAATATATCAGAATCAAAGATGAAGAGATTTTGGACCAAATACCTACTACTGATAAATCAAAGGCAAAATGCTAATGATAGCAATTTAAAATTGGTGGATAATATATTAGGTGATTGATCCAGAGTAATATAATTTGATTAAAGTTTGATCTGAGCAATTCATGTTTTAGTTATTCAGTGAATCTGTTTATGTGAAGAAAAATTTATTAGCAGTAGTAGTTCCCACTTTTTGCCACAATTTGCTAGTGGCAACCATGCCCTATAAATGAAACTAACTTCTCATAGAACAGTTAGAACTAAATGTTGCCTTCCTAATCAATTTCCTAGCAACAAATAAATCACATATATGCCCAGAAGTGTCATAAAACTAGAGCTATTACATTTATAAAAATCTTAATATTTTATTGAGTAAAATTATGCAACAAATATTATAAAATGGACACATGTTCAATGTGCACATGTTCAATGGTTTCTAATTTAAAGTTTGGATAACAGCCAATAAATACACAACTTGGCTACATTGGACAGGTAACCCCAAACTATTATGTTTCTCATAAATAACATTAAACATTTGATTAACAATTCTTTTTGCCCTCTTAGAGCTTAGAACTTTGTTGGAAAATTACTTGTTAGAGGTACATCTCTCCAAATAAAATCTATACTTTATTCCAAATCTATATGTAATTAGGAAATGGCAACCCACTCCAGTGTTCTTGCCTGAAGAATCCCATGGACAGAGGGGCCCGGTGGGCCTGTGGTCTATGGGGTTGCAAAGAGTTGGACACGACTAAGCAACTAACACTCACACACACATATGTAATTACTAAAAGATACATTCACAATATTTTCAACATCTTCAGGTTTTCTGTCATTATTCTTAGCAAATATCATATATTTCCATAAAAATATGTTTTTAAATATAAGTAATAATCTAATTTATATTCTCTTTACCTTTTCCTAACTTCATTTTATCCAAAACTGACCAATCTCATTCAAATAGAAGGCCCCAGTGAATAATAAATGGGGCAAAGCCTTGCTTTGTTGAGCTATCAGAAAACTTCACTCGAGCAACAGAAGCAAAGATCAGATCATCATCAGGGGATTTTCAAACCTGAAATAAATCTTAGAGAGTTGCTAGTAGAGGATTAATATATTGTCATAGAACTGCAACCATGCTTTAAAATTTGGTATTAGAGAAAATGTAAATGAAAAATTCAAATATTTAACAGATGGATGCTAGGCATTAAGTGTACTTGTTGCATAGCTATTAAAATCAAATCATGAAAAGTATATCTAATGGGACTTCTGTCCACAAGAATGCATAGATCTACTTCTCCTAGCTCTTTCCTGCTAAGCATACTGTAAAGCCAGAAATAATTTACCTGACAACAAAAGGAGAATTCTGAAAGATAATGAAAATGCAAACTAGTTTTGGACCCTAGGACTGGAGGAAAAACACAGCAGCAGGGTGTCTTATGCTACTTCCACCAAATAGAAGGAACCTTACACTCAGCATTTGCCAACCCCAACATAGCAATGGAAGGCAGTGTAACTAGGCCCATTTTTCTTCTGAGATCAAATAAGAGTCCTCTGAGAATAAGACTGATATCACAGAAAGGGGATCAATAAGTAACCCTACCAACAGAAAACATCCAGGGGAAGCACTATCCTCCACCACGCTATGACTCTCGTCTTCCTCTAAGCATACTGGGGACAGTGGGCAGAACCAGCAGGAGGGACTCTGTTACAATAAGAAGGCTGGCTTGGGAAGCATCTTTAATCCTGAGATACTGCTTTTATTCCCAGCAATACTGGGTGGTCAACAGAAACCAGTAGAATCAACAAGAGGGACCAAGCCATAGCAAGGAGATTTCCCAGAATGTCTCTTTCACCAGATTGCCACTGCCTCTTCCCTACAGGAGAAATAAGGTCAGGTGGGAAAGAGGCAGAAAGGACTTCTATGAATTGAATGTTTGTGCCCCTTCAAAATTCTTTGGTGAATCCCTTATCCCCAGTGTGGTGATATTTAGAGGTAGAACATTTGGGAGGTAATTAGGTTAAATAAGGCCATGAAGGTGGAGCCTCCATGATGGGATTGGTGTCCTGACAAGGAGATAAAAGGACCAGAGCTCACTTGCCCTCTCTCTCTCTCTCTCTCTCTTTCTCTCTCTTTCTCTCTCTCCCCTGTGAGGAGACAGAAAGAAAACTGCCACCAATTAATCAGGAAGAAGGCCCTCACCAAAAACCAGACACGCTGGCACTGACTGTAGAATTTTCAGTTTCCAGAATTGTGAGAAGTGTTTGTTGTTTAAGTCACTAAGTTTATGGTATTTTGTTATAGCAATCAGAAAAGAATAAGACAAAGGACCCAACCACAGTAATCAGCTGCCCAGGAAACCCCTCCCTCTCCTGAGGCATTAGGTCTAGCAGGCAGGGTGAGCAAGATTCACCCAGTTACAACAAGTTGCCAGACCTGTGAAGTCTCTGTTACACTGTAGGCCTATAAATCCCTTTCCTTTCCCAGAAAAACTGGGAAGTAGGAGGCACGAGTAGGGGATCCCCTGCCAACCTTGTCTATTTTGAGGCACCCAACAACTGGGATGAGAATACCATTCTACACCCTCAAGCAGTGTCAGCGGAGACAGTTGGGAACCCCAGTAGCACCAATGAACCAAATAGACCAAATTAACACCACAAAGGCTCTGAAATTTAAACTGCCATTAGAAATATAGCTCCTAAGAGCAGGCCAAAATTTAAATTGGGCAACTGCTTATTTAAAAATAAAAATTAAATAGAACTCAGAGTTTCCTCAACCCAGCCAAAAAGTGAGCAGAAGACCTAAACAGACATTTTTCCAAAGAAGATATACAGACGGCTGATAAACACATTTAAAGATGCTCAACATCACTCATTATTAGAGAAATGCAAATCAAAACTACACTGAGAAATCACCTTATACCATCAGAATGGCCACCATCAAAAAATCTACCAACAATAAATGCCGGAGAGGGTGTGGAGAAAAAGAAATTCTCTTGCACTGTTGGTGGGAATGCAAACTGATATGGCTACTCTGGAGAACAGTACAAAGATTCCTTAAAAACTAGGAATAAAGCTACCATATGACCCAACAATTCCACTGCTAGGCATATACCTTGGGGAAACCATAATGGAAAAACACACATCTACCCCAATGTTCATCACAGCACAATTTACAATAGCTAGGACATGAAAGCAACCTAGATGTCCATCAAGAGAGGAATGGATAAAGAAGTTGTGGTACATATACATGATGGAATATTCAGTTCAGTTCAGTTGCTCAGTCATGTCCGACTCTTTGCGACCCCATGAATCACAGCACGCCAGGCCTCCCTGTCCATCACCAACATCCAGAGTTCACTCAAACTCACGTCCATCGAGTCAGTGATGCCATCCAGCCATCTCATTCTCTGTCGTCCCCTTTTCCTTCTGCCCCCAATCCTTCCCAGCAGCAGAGTCTTTTCCAGTGAGTCAACTTTTCGCATGAGGTGGCCAAAGTACTGGAGTTTCAGCTTTAGTATGATTCCTTCCAAAGAACACCCAGGACTGATCTCCTTTAGAATGGACTGGTTGGATCTCCTTGCCTGACCTGCCTTTTGAGAAACCTATATGCAGGTCAGGAAGCAATGGTTAGAACTGAACATGGAACAACAGACTGGTTCCAAATAGGAAAAGAAGCACATCAAGGCTGTATATTGTCACCCTGTTTATTTAACTTCTATGCAGAGTACATCATGAGAAATGCTGAGCTGGAAGAAGCACAAGCTGGAATCAAGATTGCCAGGAGAAATAGCAATAACCTCAGATATGCAGATGACACTACCCTTATGGCAGAAAGTGAAGAGGAACTAAAAAGCCTCTTGATGAAAGTGAAAGAGGAGAGTGAAAAAGTTGGCTTAAAGCTCAACATTCAGAAAACTAAGATCATGGCATTTGATCCCATCACTGCATGGCAAATATATGGGGAAACTGTGGAAACAGTCTCCGACTTTATTTTGGGGGGCTCCAAATTCACTGCAGATAGTGATTGCAGCCATGAAATTAAAAGATGCTTACTCCTTGGAAGGAAAGTTATGACCAACCTAGATAGCATATTCAAAAGCAGAGACATTACTTTGCCAACAAAAGTCTATCTAGTCGAGGCTATGGTTTTTCCAGTAGTCATGTATGGATGTGAGAGTTGGATTGTGAAGAAAGCTGAGTGCTGAAGAATTGATGCTTTTGTACTGTGGTGTTGGAAAAGACTCTTGAGAGTCCCTTGGACTGCAAAGACTCAGCCATAAAAAGGAATGCATTTGAATCAGTTCTAATGAGGTGGATGAATCTAGAGCCTATTATACAGAGTGAAGTAAGTCAGAAAGAGGAAAACAAATATTGTATATGAATGCATATATATGGAATCTAGAAAGATGGTACTGATTAACCTATTTTTAGAGTAGTAGTGGAGATGCAGACTAGAACGGACTTGTGGACACAGTCAGGGTAGGATAGGTTGGAACAAATTGAGAGAGTGGCATTGAATCATATACATTACCATATGTCAATTAGATAGTCAGATGGAATTTACTGTATGACACAGGGAGCTCAAATCAGGTGCACTGTGACAACCTGGAGGGGTGGGATGAGGTGGGAGTTGGGAAGGAGGGTAAGGAGAGAGGGGACATATGTATACCTATGGTTGATTCATGTTGATGTATGGCAGAAATGAACGCATAATTGTAAAGCAATTATCCTCCAATTAAAATAAATAAATTTAAATTTAAAAATTAAATAGAACTCAGAATTTCCTAACATAACAGGTAAATTATTCAGGATACAATAAAGAAATCATGTGTTGCACCAAGAAATAAGACAGTCACAACTTGAATGAGAAAGAATGATCTGATGTAAATGTTAAGATTAGTAAAATGCTGAGATTATCTGATAAGGATTTTCAGTCAGCCATGGTTAATTATACTTCAATAGTTAATGACAAACTATTTTAAACCAAATAAAGAATGAAGTATCATAGCAGAAGAGAGAGAGAGACCATGCACATGAGAGATAATTTTTTTTTTTTTAATGAAAACTATAGAATTAAAAAGAAACCCTCACTGGATGGGTACAGTAGTAGAGCAGAGATTATTGAGGACAGATCATAGAATTCTCCCAATCTGAATGACAAAGAAAAAAATCGACTAAAAAACTTGAGCAGAGATTCAGGGCCTGTGGGACAATACAAAAGATGCAATATTCATATCATCAGAGTTCTAGAAGAAGAAAAGAGAGGGAGTCTAAAAGAGTACTTGAAAAAGTAATGACTAAAAACTTCCCAGATCTGGCAAAAGATGCAAACCTACTGATCCAAGAAGTTGAGCAAACTCCAACAAAACAAATCCAAAGAAATTCATGCCAAGACATATCTTTAAAAAAAAAAAAAAAAAGACAAAAACATTGAAAGCAAAGAGAAAGATATGCAACATTAACTACACAGGAATATCAATTCAGATGATGGTAAATTTCTTATCCGAAATTTTGGAGGCCAACGAGAGTACATTTTTTTTAGTACTGAAAGAAAAAGCCATAAACCACAAATTCTATATAAGGCAAAATTACCCTGCAAGAACAAAAAAGAAATAAAGACATTCTCAAACGAAAGAAAACTAAAGAATTTATCACTAGCAAATCTGCCCTTAAAGACTGGCCAAAAGTTCTTCAAGGAAAAATAAGATAACAAAATAAAGAATTTTGAAACATCAAGAAGGAGGAAAGGTCAATGCAAAGAAAAGAAAGATGCACACATAGATAATCCTTTCCTCATGAGTTTTATAATCATATTTTCTAATTTTTAAAAATTATATCTGAAACTCAAGGCATTGATATTTAACACTGGGAAATAAAGACACAATTGGAAAAAATGTTCCCACCCTTCACTAGAAGTAGTTAAAAGTCTATACCAGTAGATTATAAGTCATGCTTGTGTTTATGTGTGCATAGTAATGCTTAGAGCAACTCCAATAAAAGCTGTACAAAGAGATACACTTAAAAAAACTACAGATAAATCAAAATTAAATCCTTTAAAATGTTCAAGTAATCAACAGGAAGACAGGAAAGGAGATATGGGAAAATGAATGAGAACCAGACAAGATACATAGAAAACAAATATTAAAACAGCAACATATCAATAATTATTTTACAAATAAATAGATTAGGACATTAAACACAGATTGTCACAGTGGATAAATAAACACAATTCAATTTTATGCTGCTTGTAAAAACTCTTCAAATTTAACATAAGTAAAAAGACAAAAAATGTGTTTATGGGTAAACACCAATCAACAAAAGGCAATAGGGGCTGTATTAATATCAGATAGAGTAAACTTAAGAGCAAAGAGAATTACTGGGGACAAATATGGACTTATATATATAAGCATATAAAAATAAAAATATAATGAATAATATCAAAATATCAATCTACTAGAATGAATCAGACAAGAGTCTGAAAATACAGGAAGCAAAAACTAATATTGCTGAAAGAAGAAATTAACCCACAGTTATAGTTAGGGACTTACACAGCTCTCTATCTCAAGAATAGACAAAATTACCAAACAGAAAATCAGTAAGAAAAAAGAAGATTCAAATCATGTAATCAATCATAGAACAATTCATTTAATAATAGTAAAAATACAATTTTTTCATTCACTCATGAGACAAACACTCCCCAGGACAGACCATATCCTGAGCCATAAAACAAACCTCAGCAAATTTAAAAGAAAAGCAAGAATGCAGAATATGATCATAATAGAATAAAATTAGAATTCATAACAGAAAGAAAACAGACACCTGGAAATTAAACAATGCAATCACTTCTAAATAATACATGGATCAAAGAGGAAGTTGCAAAGGAAATTAAAAATATGTAGAATAAAATAAAAACAAAAGTACAACTTATTGTATTATATATAGCTAAAGCAGTACTGAAAGAGAAATTTATAGCAAAACATACATGAAAAATTTTAAAAGATCCTAAATCAGAAACCTATGTTTCTGCCTTAGGAAACTAGAAAAATAAAGAGCAAAATAAACCCAAAACAAGTAGAAATAAGAAAACAAAAAAAGACAGTAGCAGAAATCAAAGAAAATTAAGATAACAATACAGTAGAAAAAGTCATTGCAGAGGAAAATGTGTGGTTTTTTTTTGTTTTTTTTTTAATCTAAGAAATCAAGAAAACCCTTAACAACAAAGACAAAAACAAAAAGAAGACACAAATGTCCCAAATCGGGAATGAGGTAGGGGATATCACTGCAAGGAGATCCAACCAGTCCATTCTGAAGGAGATCAGCCCTGGGATTTCTTTGGAAGGAATGATGCTAAAGCTGAAACTCCAGTACTTTGGCCACCTCATGCAAAGAGTTGACTCATTGGAAAAGACTCTGATGCTGGGAGGGTTTGGGGGCAGGAGGAGAAGGGGACGACAGAGGATGAGATGGCTGGATGGCATCACTGACTTGATGGACGTGAGTGTGAGTGAACTCCGGGAGATGGTGATGGACAGGGAGGCTTGGTGTGCTGCGATTCACGGGGTCCCAAAGAGTCGGACACGACTGAGAGACTGAACTGAACTGTACATTCTGCAATCATTAAAGTGATAATAAAGTAATACTGTGAATGGTTTTTGCACATAATTTTGACAATCTTGAAGAAGAAGAACAATATTGTTATTGTTACTACAGATACCATCCAGATTTTTGTGGAATTTTCATCAGTAAATACCTGACAGGTCCATTTCCTTGTCCCCTTCCCTTTTGCCATTAGTTGGATCTACATGTCCACGCCTTTCTACCTGCATTACTTCAGTAATCTTCTACATAGTTCTCTTGTCTTTAGTCTTGACCTCCTTCCCTTGGTTCCCTCTGCCTCCAAATTACACTTTGTGAACAAGTAATAATCATTCCTTACCTTTCTTGATACTCTTCAGTGGCTTCCTTTCTCCCTTGGGATGAAATAAACAATATTCAACATGTTATAAAATGCTACTCATGGATCTTCCCTTAATTTACTTTTCTAGCCTCATTTCTTGCTACCTTTGAAAATCTATTCTGCCTTCTTTTTGTTGTTCAGTCACTCAGTCGTGTCTGACTCTTTGGGACCCCATGGACTGCAGCACACCAGGAGGCCCTGTCCTTCACCATCCCCTGGAGCTTGCTCAAACTCATGTCCATTGAGTCAGTGATACCGTCCAACCATCTCATCCTCTGTCGTCCTATCCCCTTCTCCTCCTGCCTTCAATCTTTCCCAGCATCTGCCTTCTTATCCAAAATAAAAATACTCCATTTCAGCTTCTTGAACACATCATGCTTACTCTTCATTAGAGATTCTTCTGTGTTGAATAATTCTCTCTTCATATATTTTTTGGTTAGCTTCAATTCAATACTTAAACATTATTTAATGTTAATATTTAAACATTATTTCTCCAGTACCAAACATGGGCTCCCATAGCCACATGTACTCATCCCATTAGAATACATGTGGCAAGGCAGGTGCCTGTTTGCAGGTCTTTCATTGCCACTAAACTGGAGACCCTATGAAGGCAGGGTCTCCTAACCTCACACATTTGAAAAAATGATTTTATTTATGTATTTGTGTATTTTGGTTGTGTGGGTCTTCATCGCTGTTCAGGCTTTTCTCAAGTGGTGAACAGGGGCTATGCTCCAGATGAGGTGCATGGGCTTCTCATCACAGAGGCTTCTCTTCTTGTGTAACATAGGTGCTGGGCTCTCAGGCATCAGCAGTTATGGCACATGGGGTCGGTTGTTGCAGCTCCAGGGCTCTAGAGCACAGACTCATTAGTTGTGGCACATGGGCTTAGTTACCCCATGGCATGTGGGATCTTCCCAGATCAGGGATAGAAACTGTGTCCCTTGCATTAGTAGGCAGATTCTTTACCACTGAGCCACCCGGGAAGCCCTCTCACACATGTTTTGATCACAGCTCCTAGTGCAATAACTGGCACCTAGTGCAATAACTGGTGTGTTTAGTATGAACTGACCAATTGAATGAATCCCCCACATGCTAGGGAAAAATTTCACTTAAGGCTGCAATGAATCTGAAATACAACAAATCAAAGGAAGCATTAAGTTAATCATCGGAAGTGTGCTTATATAATTTACTCTTCTGGGTAAGAAGTGGCTCAGGCTGAAAAATAAAGAAAGGAAAACAGGTGGATAAATTAAGTTCTTAGAAAACTGTAACAATTTATTGAAGGAATGATATAATTTGAGGAGTATATTGGGATTTTCCAGAGAAATAGCACCAATAGGCTATACACAGAAATATATATATGTGTGTGTGTATACATATGTATACATACACATACATAAAATAAAATTAATAATCACAAAAGTAAATAATTATGGTAGTTTCATTTTATAAATGCTGATTTGTTTAGGGCTTGTGCTTAACATTTTTTTTCCTCACAACAACCCAAAAACAGTTTCACTATTATCACACCCCTTTCAGAGACATGAAGACTCAAAAACAAGATTATTGAGTAGTGGGACTTGGACATAAACCCAGCTTTGGTCAGTTGCAATTTCTACACTCTGAACCTCCATGCTGTAAGACACACTAGTGCCCGGTTCATTCCTCACAAAAGCAGCTGAGTACAGCTAGCAAATATTCTGAAGACAATTAGGTTGGAAAACTGAAGATGCTCCCCATTGAACACATTGACATCTCCCAATCCTAATTCTCTTCTATGCAAAATGTATGGAAAACAGAGAGGATGGATGAAATAACAGGAAACTCTACTTGTCACTTAATTATTAACCATAATAAAAAAGGAAAATTTCCTCAAAAAGTTAGTCATGAAAATTTTGCCACGTTTCAACAAAAAATTCAAGTCTGTCTATTCCAAAAATTGTTTACTTTCTTAAGAGCTTGGTAATCACACCATAAAGTTCTTAGCCCCACCATCAAAATTTACAATCAGGTATTACATAAATATATATGCATCCAAAACATGGGGGAAAAAAATCCATTGCATAATGCAGATTCATTTAACTTTTCTAGTGACTGCTTTATGACAGTGACCTACATGGTCTGAAAATATAATGTGACAAAGAATATATCTGCTTTCCATCCCAAGGACATTCTTGAAAATGAGCTGTAATATTTCAAGAGTTTTATCCTTGTGAGTAAAATGTTAATAAATAGATAAATCTTTAACACTTGCCAAGTCATGAGCTTGTATTCAGCATAGCTAAAAGAACATGTCTTAGGGGACAGGACTAGATTATAACATTTTTTAATATTGTCACCACTATAGACTTTTCCCCAATCTAGGAAGTTATTCTTGGCCAAGTGTTGAAGGACATCACAATACGAATAATTTATTGGTACGGATCTATTTAGAAAGAGTCAGACCAAATAAACCATTCATACCAAAGATGCCGTGTGATATTCACAATGGAATTCTCTCTAGATTGACCTGGAGGAATATGGTGACTGGCTATGAGCCATTTTTCTGCTCATACTACATGACAGAGAATATCAATTAGGCTAAAGAGAATACCTCAGAAAAGAAAGAAATGCTCTTCAGTAGGCTTACTGATGAATTATTTAAGACAAATTATTTGATTAATATTGTATAGTTGGTTTTGAAAATACATTGTCTAAAAATTGTATTAGTATTTATATTCATTTTCATGTGAGATTTTAACATGTTTTTGAAGTATCTAAAGTGTGTTTACTTGGTGATAATTATAGTAAGATAGCATAATATTTATTTAGATATTGCTATATACACTAAGTGGGTTTCCTGGTGGCTCAGACCATAAACAATTTTCCTTCAATGTGGGTGAACCAGGTTCAAGCCCTGGTTCAGGAAGATCCCCTGGAGAATGTGCACACTAAGTACTTTTTCTATATTTAATCCTTTCAATAACTTTATGAGGTAGGTGCTATTATCATAACCATTAGATCTTTATGCACATGAAATCCCATAATAATCCCATGACATGATCTTATTTTCATAGCCAGTGTTTTAAAGCTAATGAAAGTAGATTAAGAATGAATAAAAAAGTTGCAACATGACTCACAGTAAATGGCGAGGTATGACTCCAAACCAGGATCTCCTGAACTCAGAACTCCTGCTCCTAACTATGCTGCTTTCCATCTCTTTATCCTATATATTGTTTAAATGGTGACATTTTCCAGGAAAATACTGACCATAAGAAAAACTAAGGGGCTGGACTATAGACTCAACATTCTTCAGACAAATGAGTATTTACATACTTCTCCTGAATTGCTTATAGGAAACACCATTCACCACACACACCCACAACACATACACACACAATCCACATCCTCTCTCAAAGGAACCACCGTACTATTTAATTTAATTATTCCTAGGACAACAGTCATTCAGTCATAAAACAAGCCCCTTCAAGTTAAATCCTTATTTCCCATAGTCACAATATTATAGATTAAAGTTGCATTACTCCAAACCCACTTTGAAACATAAAATATGTTTAAATTGTCTCTCCAAAATAAATGAGTATGATCACACACAAATACTTGTTTTTAAAAACATTTTAGAGCAAGCACCTCATATAATTACTATAGTAGAATATTTTAGCTTAGACTTTAGTGATTCAGATTTCTGAAAATAGTATAGTTCATTGAAGTTTGTTCTGATGACACAACCATTTCTGATAAATCATATAGTAACTGTAAATCTCTGTTGTTCCAAGAAGCAAAAATTTTGTTTAGAATGAGCATCACCAGCTTCAAATTTCCTTTGTTTCTGATTCAGTAAATGTTGATGTATTTCTCTACATTTCTTTGATTGCTAAGCATAAGAGTATAAGTTATTTCTGTGAAGACGTAGAGAATAATTTCCTCTGAAAGTTAGTTGATTATCCACTGACTTACACCAGTTTCTCCTTATTTCCAGACTCTTAATTCACTTCACTATTTAAGTGTTTGTTTGACTGAGCATCTACTGGATGCCAGGCACTACCCTTATACTGGGAATACAGGAAATATAAGGTGTCTCCTTCTCCTTATAAATGCAGTGTTGTTCATGGTCAGAGACTTGTAAATATTTGCTATGAGGAGTTTTTAAGTGTCATCATTTCATGACATTTTCCCCAATGCAAAGGTTACAATCACTACAGAAGCACGTGTGTGCATGTGGGTGTGTGTTAGTCATTCAGTTGTGTTTGACTCTTTGTAACCCCATGGACTATAGCTCACCAGGCTCCTCTGTCTGTGGAATTCTCCAGGCAAGAATTCTGGGGTGGGGACCATTCCCTTCTCCAGGGGATCTTCCCAACCCAAGGTCTCCCACCTTGCAGGCAGATCCTTTACTATTTGAGACACCAGGGAAGCCCTTAACAACTCTTTTACTTAAGGCAGCCACCCAGAATCTAGCACAAGAAAGCAAGCAAGAGTGCGTGCTCAGTCGTTTCTGATTCTTTGCAACCTCATGGACTGTAGCCCACTGGGCTCCTCTGTCCATGAAATTCTCTAGGCAAGAACACTGAAGTGAGTTGCCATTTCCTACTCCAGAGGATCATCCAGACTCAGGGACTGAACCCGATCTCTTGCATCTCCTGCATTGGCAAGTGGATTCTTTACCACTAGTGCACAGTAAGATGTAAAATACAAAGAAACATATCTGAGTAGAGAATGAGGCACCCTTAATATTTGGAAAAAAATCACGATATTTCTTTTTACGCTAACAGTTTAATGAAAATCTGAGTTCAGAGACATATTTACCATATCTTTTAACTCTGTTTTAGACAGTCTGTGCTTTAGTAATCACATATATCATCTTCATGTCATTGCAAAAGGTAAGGGGGGAAACATATATTCATCAGCAATAATTATTAGAGCAAAGATTAATTGCCAACAATAATAATTAGTCAAGTTGATAATTAATGACCATGGTATACCTACCACAGCACTAAATAGGCAATTATGTTATTCATTGCTACATCTCATCTGTACCATCTAGCAAATTACAATTGTAAATGATAATACATATTGAGGATTTTATTGCTGCATAATTAATTGTAGAAGTGTTCTTAGGCCATGATTCACCCACTAATTGTTTGCAAAAGATATAAGGTAAATAAAGGATGTAATGTAAACTTACTGCAGTAAATTTGCTCTAATAAAATTCAATAATCCTATCTTGTTTAAGGAAATTTATATAAATAGACTTGTAGCTCTTATTCCATCTGTAATTCATAATCACAGAGATGAGCAAGTGTATAATTCCACGGAATTTTTTGTAAAGCTAAATATGGAAGCAAGTAGCATTTGAAAGTTAATAACATTGAGAAAAGTTATACTAATTGAATATAAAAATAATATAAATTTTAAAAATCTCATAAAATATGTAAAAGTTAGCATAAAAAAATAAAATATGTAATATATCTCACATCCCTTCCAAATACATATTTTACCAAGAAGAGGGAAAAAGAGTCCTAATAGACTATTTTATTTGAAAATACAGATATGAAGGAAATAAGTAATGACAAATAGAAAATTCTACCATCAAAAAAGTGAGAAAAAAACTGAGTGGGAGAAAACATTTGTAAATCATATATTTGACAAGGAACCTATATCAAGAATATAAAGAGAATTCTTACAGCTTAATTATAAAAGACAACCCAATTGAAAAATGAAAACATATTTGGATAAACATTTCTTGCAAAAAAGATAACCAAAAACCACACGAAAATATCCCCAACATCACTGGTTATAGATTCATATTAAACCCACAATAATAGATTATTTCATACTCACTAGAATTGCTGGAAGAATTTGGAGAAATGGAGCCCTGCTACAATCCTGATAGAAATGCAAAATGGCCCAGCTGCTTTGGAAAACTTTGGCAGTTTCTCGAAGAGTTATCTAAGCAGTTACAAAGAACTTTACAATTCTACTCACTCTAGGCATATACCCAAGAGAGCTAAAATCATATACTTACAACACGCTAGTACATGAATGTTTCTGGTAGCAACAGCCAAAATAGATACAACTTAATGTCAATTGGGAATGGATAAATATAATATGGTATAGTCATACAATGGAATATTATTAAGCAATAAAAAGGAATGGGTTCTCAATGCATGTTATACATGGATGAGCCTTGAAAATATCCTAATTGAAAGAATCTAGTCACAAAGATCACATATTTATATGATTACATTTATATGAAAAGCCCCAAATTGGCAAATCTATATCTAGAGATCAAATTAGTTCTTGCCTAGAACTGAGGGTTGAAGGATTTCTTTTTGGCATGAAATAAATGTCCTAAAATTAACTTGTATTTATGATTGTGCAACTCTGTACATATACTGAAAATCAGTGAAATACATACTTTAAATTGGTTTATTTTACAGTATATGAACTATATCTTAATAATGCTATTTTAAAAAAGAACTCCCCAAACAATAAGAAATTATAATGTAAAGACTCAGAGAAATAATTTTAAAATACTGAATGTGTTTTAAAAAATGGACTAAATAAGTAATGAATCGTGCGTCATAAACCCTTCGTCGGCATTGAAAACATAGTCATCCACTAGTATAACTGAGCAAACTGTGTCCCTTAAATTACTTAGAATGAGAATATTTAGAAATTCAGAAAGTATGCAACTGAGAGAGAGAAGGATTTTCTATTTGGTGTTTGGTGTCTTCAGAGAAGAATTTCATGTAAGAAAACTCTGATTGTTTCTGTGTGCTGCATGTTGCTAAAATGCTGAATGGTGAGGTTTTCGTACCTGGGGCTCTTTCTTTTCAGAAATAAATAGACCCAAATTCCCATTTCCCTTGTCCTTGTGATGGGAGGTAGCCCTCTGACAGTTTGATTGAGTTCAGGACCGTAAAGGACAAAGGGAAGAAAATCTGAAAAATGAAAGCCTCTTGCAAATTTTTTTCTATCTAAGTTCAGCACTGAGTGTCTAAGAAATAGTGATAAGCCACCAGTGATCCATTTAGAATGGGCAGGCATTGGCCTTAGTATGCACAGATCATTTCCAGTTCAATTTGGTTTCCAGGCTACATTAGAATACTGCATATCTAACCTTATGATAAATCCCTTCAGCTGTTGCAGTGTTTCCAGAATAGTTTTCAAAGAACATCAAGGTCAAGTTGATAGTGGCCTCACAATGAGAAATACAAGCAGGACAAACGAGAGGGCATGTAAATATAACCTGAATTTGAAATCAACTGATTTGTATCCCCTCTTTGTGTCATTTACTCTCCCCTCACTCTCACATGAATTTTGGTTCTTCCTCATACAAAAGGTTACAATAATAAATTCATTCAATTTCCATTATGCTAAATGACCCTAAATCCTTCCAGCAACGTCTTACTGCTAGTATACATCTGGGATTCATTTATCATGCTATTTAATACATTATGAAAATAACTGAGTTACAGACTTTGTATAGAAGTCAATTCTATATGCAGATCATTTCTGTGGTGGTAACAGAGCAAGATAAGACATGCTTGTAATCCACAGTGCAACCATACACAAAAGAAAAGACTGTTATTGGTCACCAAAAGTGCTCCCACCTACAAAAGGATGATGAAAATGATAATTTACTGTGTGCCATGCCTTATCATAAGCTCTTCATAAGTATGAGCTAATTCTAAAAAAACCTTAGAAACTAGGATGATACATAAATCAGGAACTGAGACACAGAGTTTCAGTAAATTGGTCAGATTACTCAGTATGTTATAAAGCCAGAATTCCAGTTGGAGCAGTTGGGCAAGAGAGCCTGAGTTCTTCACCATGATATCTAGTTCTGTGTAATAAGAACAGATGGTGTCTATTTCAAAAGAATAATGTTAATCTATTTTTAAAAGTCTATCAGTTGCACATAGCTAAAGGTCATTCTGTGTCATTTGCATTTTCATGGAGTAGTTACAGAGTGATATATATGTATATATATATGACATATATTTAAATTTATACACAGTTTAAAACAAATCAGATCAGGGTAACTTAGTTACTTAGTAGAAACAAATGAATAAATAACATAATTTTTAAAGCATTTAGTGGAGAGAAAAAAGATTTAATGTTTATTATCTTTCTAAACTGAAGTTTCCTCATCTATAAATGAGAGAATTGGAATATTTGACTATATATTAGCTATAAAGTTGTTTATGATTTACTTCAAGATGCTATATTCATAGCCTCTACTTATTTTTCTATGAGCCTGTTTATTTCTTCTTACACATTTGTAATTAACTTAATAATATTTAAAAGTAGAATTAGTTATTAATAACATGTATTAAATATAGTTATGCCTCATTTGTTATTTTTCTCATAATTTATTTTGTGCTCTTTTGCCATTTAAAAATTTAAATATTTTTACATAATCATGTATATAATTTATTTCCCTTCTGGTTTTCCTGTATTATATTTTCACAGTTGTTTCAAACATAAAATAAAAAATAAGTTTTGCCCAGTCTTTTCTTCTACTTTATAAGTTGAATATGTAAAGCATTTGATCTTTTATTCATTCAGAATTTTTGATACAAAATGAAAATCAATTATAAATCAACTTCTCTTTCAAGGAGTCAGTCAGTTATCCCAATATCATTTATTAAAGCTTCTACCACTTTCCCAACTGATAATCTTCTAAGGAAATCCAAATTTGGTCATAAATTACATTCCCAAAAGAGTTGAGGTCACTTTATAAAGTATTTATTCTGTCTCATGGAACTGTCAATCTATTCCTCCACCAGTAATACACTGACCAGTAAAAATATGGAAAGATTTTTACCTTCAGTTATGGTAAAAAGGTAATAAATTAAGATAACTATATTACTGCACAATTGCACTCATCTCACAAGCTAGTAAAGTAATGCTTAAAATTTTCCAAGCCAGGCTTCAGCAATACGTGAACCGTGAACTTCCTGATGTTCAAGCTGGTTTTAGAAAAGGCAGAGGAACCAGAGATTAAATTGCCAACATCTGCTGGATCATGGAAAAAGCAAGAGAGTTCCAGAAAAATGTCTATTTCTGCTTTATTGACTATGCCAAAGCCTTTGACTGTGTGGATCACAATAAACTGTGGAAAATTCTGAAAGAGATGGGAATACCAGACCACCTGACCTGCCTACTGAGAAACCTGTATGCAGTTCAGGAAGCAACAGTTAGAACTGGACATGGAACAACAGACTGGTTCCAAATAGGAAAAGGAGTACGTCAATGCTGTATATTGTTACCCTACTTATTTAACTTTCATGCAGTGTACATCATGAGAAACGCTGGGCTGGAAGAAGCCCAAGCTGGAGTCAGATTGCCGGCAGAAATATCAATAACCTCAGATATGCAGATGACACCACCCTTATGGCAGAAAGTGAAGAAGAACTAAAGAGCCTCCTGATGAAAGTGAAGGAGAGTGAAAAAATTGGCTTAAAGCTCAGCATTCAGAAAACTAAGATCATGGCATCCGGTCTAGATGGGGAAACAGTGGAAACAGCGGCTGACTTTATTTTTTGAGGCTCCAAAATCAATGCAGATGGTGATTGCAGCCATGAAATGAAAAGACGCTTACTCTTTGGAAGGAAAGTTATGACCAACCGTGACAGTATATTTAAAAGCAGAGACATTACTTTGCCATTTGTTGTCAGTCTAGTCAAGGCTATGGTTTTTCCAGTAGTCATGTATGGATGTGAGAGTTGGACTATAAAGAAAGCTGAGCACAGAAGAATTGATGCTTTTGCACTGTGGTGTTGGAGAAGACTCTTGAGAGTCCCTTGGACTGCAAGCAGATCCAATCAGTCCATCCTAAAGGAGATCAGTCCTGGGTGTTCTTTGGAAGGACTGATGTGGAAGCTGAAACTCCAATACTTTGGCTACCTGATGCAAAGAGCTGACTCATTGGAAAAGACCCTGATTCTGGGAAAGATTGAGGGCAGGAGGAGAAGGGGACGACAGAGGATGAGATGATTGGATGGCATCACCGACTCAATGGACATGGGTTTGGGTCGACTCCGGGAGTTGGTGATGGACAGGGAGGCCTGGCATCCTGCAGTTCATGGGGTCGCATAGAGTTAGACATGACTGAGCAACTGAACTGAACTGATGAACTTTTATCTCTCAGATAGGCAAAAATTTATACTTTTAATACTAATATTGGTCAGAATGTCAAAACCAGACACACCAAAAATTTGGGTAGAAATAAAAATTGTTCAGCCAGTCAGCATCTGTAAATATTTTAAATGTATATGCTCTTTAACTTCACAGAGTGATTCTCCAATATGTGGTTTGAGGTTCCCTAAGGGACCCCAAGGATATTTTCAAGGGATTTGTTACATCAAACACTTTTCATAATACTAAGATATCATTTACCCTTTTTCACTATATGCATTTATAGTTTAAGAGCAATGATGGGTAAAAATGCTGTCACCTTAGCCGGAATAAAGGCAGTAGCAACAAATGTTACTAATAGTCATTTTATTTTTCTCCATTATGCACACAGTTACACACACACACACACACACAGAGTTTTACTCATAATATCTGATAAAGCACTAAAAATGATTAATTTTATTAAAACTTTACTGAATATGTTTGTTAAAATATACAATGAAATATGAGGTAAACATTAAGCACTTCTGTTGCCTAGTGAAGTATGATGGTTGACTTAAGGGAAAAGCTCTTATATTAGTTGAACCAGCTCCTTATTTCATGGAACACCATTTTTACTAGAAAGAATGATTAACAGATGAACTATAGCTATTTAGACTTGAATATTGGGGAGGTTTTTTTTTTTTCCTAAAATGAACAACAGAAGTCTTTCACTTCAAGAAAAACAACTGACACTATTTGTTGCCAATGATAGAATTTGAGCTTTCAAGCAAAAATCAGAATTTTGGAAAATTATATCCATCACCAAAACTTAACAGCTTCTGCATACTTAGACTTTTGTGTGGTGATTTTAACAAATGTGGTTTTTTTTTCATATTATATATCTAAATGTAAATTGTGAAACCTTAATAACCCAGGAAATCAATATTTTCAAAACAACCTATGCATGGGTAAAAGTGTCATTCAAAATGCAAAACACAAGACAAATTTTAATGTTACAGTATGAACAATTAAGTTGGTTTCAGATTCCACACTGCAACTAATCTTTAAGAAACTTCCACTTGTCAAGTTTTGGTGTAGCATCAAAAAAGAATATCCAAAATTTTCTGTAAAGGCTACTAAAATATTCTTCTTTTCCAACTTTCTATCTGAGTGGAGCTGAATTTTCTTCATCTACTTCACCAAACTTTCAGTATACTGACGTCATAATTCAGCTGTCTTATGCTGTCACACCTTAAAAGATTCACAATATTTAAATAATGCCATTCTCACTAATTTTTGTTTTGGAAAATATATTTTTCATAAAAACATGTTATGTTGACATTAGGTTTGTTATTATTTTAAGTCAACAAATCAATAAGGATTTTGAAAATTTTTCAGTTTTAATTTCTAAAGCAACAAATATTGATAGACATACCCTACATTTTAAAAAGTTCTTTGCTCTCCTCAGTAATTGGAAACCACTGACACTGAAAATCCAGTAATAGAAAGTCACCTTGGATAAGTACATAAAATTACTAATGAATTAGTAACTGCTAGATAGTTCACATTTCTTTTTTCCTTTTCTCACTAGAATTTTTTAAGTGAGATTATTGTGACTAGAACAGTAAAATATCTACCTACAATGCAGGAGATCCAGGTTCAATCCCTGGGTTGGGAAGATCCCCTGGAGAAGGGGATGGCAATCCACTCCAATATTCTTGCCTAGAAAATTCCATGGACAGAGGAGCCTAGCCGGCTACAATCTATGGAGTCACGAAGAGTCAGACGTGAGTGAGCAACTAACATACACACTCACATCTTAATCCTACTCCGTACTGGTGCTGGGAGAAGACGTTTTGGGTTTTGGTCCATGGTTAACTTTAGAAGATAGTTAGAATGGGAGATCAGGGTATTACACGTGCAGGAACGTTTTACTAAAGGGTAGACTAGTGGTAGAGGCTACCAGCTATCTTCCTATCTGTTCTCACTTTCTTCTCAGAAATAGGCCCCATGAACTTAAGCTGGGTAATGAGGTTGCCAAAAATACATTATTTGCTAGCATTTTTTTTTTTTTACAGTTAGATGTGACCAGTGAAATGCAAGCAAAATTTAAGCAAATTGCTAAATGATTTTTTGCAGTTATATGTAACCAGTGAAATGTAACACAACTTCTATGAAGAAATGTATGTGGATACAGTATGTAGAATTGTAATAGATCTCTTGCACAGCAAGGTAGAAGTCACATGCAAAAGATGGTAGTATACAAAAGAAGCTTCATTTCCTAAGGAGAACAGGGCCACCTTATTAGTCATGGTCTGCTGGTATTTATTTGAGTGAAACAAATTTCTCTGTTGAGTAGACAGCTATAATTTGAGATTTTCTGTTACTCATAATTGAACCTAATTTTAACTCAGAATGACTCAGCAGTGCTATTAAAGAAACAGGACTCTATTTTGTCTATTGATTTGTTATCTTTTCCTAGGATAAGTGATTTTCTATTAGCACTACCCATGAAGTTTCTCAAGACAGTTAATTACTACTGAAGTGAGGGTAGTAACTCAAATTTTCTTGGAATATTTGGTAATCTTATTTCTAAAGCCCATGCCCATGTAAAGCTACTGATATTTTTTAACTGACGGGAATATTTCAGAACCAACTCACACTCTTATTGGCATGCGTTCACGATTGCTCAGTCACTTCAGTTGTGTCTGACTCTTTAAGACCCTGTGGACTGTAGCCCACCAGGCTTCTCTGCCCATGGGGTTTCCGGGCAAGAATACTGGAGTGGATTGCCATGCCCTCCTCCAGGGAATCTTCGAGACCCAGAGACTGAGCCCAAGTCTTTTCATGTCTCTCACATTGCATTGGCAAGTGGGTTCTTTGCCGCTCAGCCCGTCTGGGAAGCTCTTCATTTGCATACACATGCACAATGCCTCATTTTGCCTGGTTCAGTGAGCAAAACACTTTCTATTTTTAAGTTACTAATGATTCCAGTAGTAACTAAACTAAGATGCCTAGCACAGGAAATGAGCTAGGTATCACCTGTCCATTATAGACCTATAAAATGTTTGCATTAGAAGATATCTTGGCAAACATCTAGTTCAACTCATTCTTATTTTCAGATGAAGATCCTTAGAATCACTAGATAAACATTACAAGATCACAAAAGTATTTATAAAGCAGTGATTATAAAAAAAAAAAGCATCAATTATTCTCCAGCACACTTATTGTAACCAGTAGGAACCACTGTATCAGCTTGGAATACTAAATGAATGACATTTCCTTTCTTTTTTAATTTAATTACTGAAGATCCTACTGCCTTTGTTAGGAAAATCATCAGCCTTTTTTCCAGATTGCTATAAAATTCCGGGATTGGGGCTTCCCTGGTGGTTCAGATGGTAAAGAATCTGCCTGCAATGCAGGAGACCGGATTCCATCCCTGTGTCAGGAAGATCCTGGGCAAAATGAAATGGCAACCCACTTCAGTATGCCTGCCTGGAGAATTCCATGGACAGAGAAGCCTGGCAGGTTACCGTCCTTGGGGTTGCAAAGAGTCATCAACGACTGAGTGACTAACACTTTCGCTTTTCCATGATCATATTCTGCTGTCAGATTTTACTTAGCTCTCAGTGCGGGGAGATTAGAGAACCTGATTAATTCACCCACCAGTTTCACATTTTCTCTTTGACACATGGGTTCTTGATTTCACATATAGATTTTATACTGTGATAAAGATTTCAATGATAATTAGTTTATCTAATAACTGTTAATGTTAGTGGCAAAGTGCATTTGAAAATGTAAAATGCATAAGATGTTAGAAAAAATTCCACTTGTGTTTCTTTAATCCAAGCATAATTCTTTGATTCCTCCTGAAAAGTAAGATAGAAAGTAATTTAGATGATATTTTTAGACTGACTCTAGGAATTTTAGGAAACTTCTGGGATCTATCTTTTCTAACTTCCTTAAAGGACATCTCTCTAAGAGATTGCTTTACCAAAAAAATCTACTTATGCACACAATCCTTTAAGTAGATGGAAGTTATACTTTAATTCATTATACCACTACCCACTGCATTGATCTTTTGTCTGTTTCTGTGCAAGTTAACTTATTTTGATATTTTATGTCATGAATCGCTATAGGAATTTAATTAAATTGATAAATTAACTGTGCTGTAATTGCCACTAAAATATTGTAAATGTCATTCTGCTCTCATCCCAGATCATGACTGGAAATAAAATGCTGCAACTCAGATTCTGTTCAAGAGAATCTCTTGTACATATCAAGTGAAGTCACTCTCATGTCCGACTCTTTGCAACCCCATGGACTGTAGTTTACCAGGCTCCTCCGTCCATGGAATTTTCCAGTCAAGAGTATTGGCATGGGTTGCCATTTCCTTCTCCAGGGGATCCTCCTGATCCAAGGATCAAACCCAGGTCTCCCACATTGCAGGCAGATGCTTTACAGTCTGAGCCACCTGGGAAGCCCCATATCAAGAGATGTGTACAAAAAGAAATAACCTAGAGATATCCAGTTTTACCCAAGACCTGGAATTTGAATTCTACCTCTCACAAATAAATGATAAATATCTCCACAGAATATTTGATAATTTATCTATACTTTTTTTCATTTTTTTCTAATGTTCCAATGTTTAATCCTCTTCTGTGTTCATGATCCAATCATTGGTAAATTGCCTGTGAGAAAGCAAGCTACTCACTTTTTAAAATTCTAATTTACTCAGCACTTTTTCGAACATAAGTTAATTTCATTTCTGTTTTCACTGTGGGTATATTCAAAACCTCTCCTGATAATTTACTTTTAAAAGTTTCATCCTACATATTATCAATATAAAACTCATATAAAAATGAAATATATCATTTAGCAAATTCATCATCTGAACACACAGAAGCTTTGATTGTACATCCTGAGACATTTATCAATGTGGCAGCATAGATACTAAAGGGTGGAATTAACTAGCCAGAGTGTTTACAATAAATAAACTTGCAGTTAATAAGAGAGAGCACTTCATAAGCTACTGATAAATAGTTAGACTGAAACAGTATCATGTTACTTTGTATAATAAATGTTTAAATACTTCAAATGTTTAATATTTTGCTTATTTAAAACATATACTATTGTATGCAATCAGAAACAAAAGTCAAATCATATTAGTCTGAATCAACCACCTATACCAAAGGTCTTATTTACTTAAACTATATGCAAAATTAACTTAATTCCTTCCAAAAATAGATGAATTATAGGCAAGCATTATATACAGTTCTATTTAATACTTCAATATCTAAAACTATTTAATATCCTAAATTTCTATTTAGTTGGCATTTTCTTCCTCACTCTTTGTAACAGGCCTTATAAATCTGATAATGAAATGGTTAGATAGCATCACCGACTCAATGGACAAGAATTTGATCAAACTCCAGAAAATAGTGAAGGACAGGGAAGCCTGGTGTGCTGCAATCCACGGAGTTGCAAACAGTTGGACATGACTGAGCGACTGAACAACAATAAATCTGATAATGTTTCCTCTACTTTAACAACCCACAAAAGTGTAGTATACAACATCATAAATGAATATTTGGGAGAGAATTAACTCAATACTAGGATAAACACTAAAATACATTTTTGGATTTAAAGTTCAATAAAAAGGTTGATTTCTTAAATGTAGAAATCAATTATTTTATTCATTCTAAAAGATTTTAGTTTATTTTTATACACTTCATTGTTTACAACAGTGTTAGATTTCTAGAAAAGATCTGTAGTATATAAAGTTCTTATATACCTCACTCAATTTCCCCTATTGGTAACATCTTCCATTAATGTGGTACACTATTGATGAATCAATACTGGTCCATTAGTAAGTATTCTTAACTTGCATTAGTATGGTCACAATTAATGAACCAGTATTGAAACAGTATTATTAACTTGCTTTTGTGCTTTATTATGATTTCCTTATTTTTTATCTAATGTCATTTTTCTTTTCCAGGTTTCCATTCAGGATATCATATTACAAGTCATTCTGTCTCTGTATTCAACTCTTGGCTATTATCAGATATTCCTTGTTTTGAATGACTTTGATAGGTTTGAGTAATACTAACCAGGCATTTTGCATAAGGTCCTTCAAAAGGAATTTGATGTTTTTCTCATGATCAGACTAGTGTTGCAAGTTTTGGGAAGAAGACCACAGGGTGAAAGTGCCATTTCCATCACATTGTATGAAGAGTAAACACTATCAACATGATTAATCGTTGTGGATGTTGACCTTGATCACCTTAGTTTCTCTAGTGTAAAGTTAAGATGCTTCCCTTTTATAATTCTATACTATTTGAAGTGAAGTCACTATGTACAGCCTACATTTATGAAATTGGGAATTATAGTCTACCCACTTGAGTGTAGAGTATCTACAGAAATTATTTGGAGTTTTTCTGCTCTGAAAACTTATCTATTCTTGTTTGCCTGTTTGTTTGTTCAATTTTGCATTCAAATCAGAATGGAAGAAAGCTTAATTTAAATTGATAGCATCTAGTACCAATGATCGGGGAAAGGCAATGGCACCCCACTCCAGTACTCTTGCCTGGAAAATCCCATGGACAGAGGAGCCTGGTAGGCTGCAGTCCATGGGGTCGTGAAGAGTCAGACATGACTGAGCGACTTCACTTTCACTTTTCACTTTCATCCATTGGAGAAGGAAGTGGCAACCCACTCCAGTGTTCTTGCCTGGAGAATCCCAGGGACTTGGGAGCCTGGTAGGCTGCCACCTATGGGGTCGCACAGAGTTGGACACGACTGAAGTGACTTAGCGGCAGCAGCAGCAGTACCAATGATAACCATTGAAATGAAGGGATCATTCAAAAATCTTTGTCTAAAAAGAAAATGTGACGTTCTATATGTTAGGTAGGTAGAATAAGAAAAAGGAGTCCAGAATGGCAGTAGTTAAAAGACAAGGAAGGGAAAAGCCGGGGAAAATAGAACAAAGGAAGGTCCAAGGACCAGAGTGAGGACCTCAGGTAAAACAAACAGCACTCCCGGCTAGCCCAATTTACATAGGGCAGGCCCAGGGGGAGGAGAAAAAAACATATGAAAAATGGAGCCAAAGAGCCAGGGGTCTCTCTCTCCCTCTCTCTCTTCCCTTCGTGTCTTTTGGGTCAGCACGCCCGCATGCCTTGAGGATGTATTTTCCTTTACTTTCTAAATAAAACTGAGCTGTAACATGGAGCTATAACACTAGTCCACCGAGGGCTATAACACTGGTCCATTGCTTCAAATTTTTGTTGTGACAAGACAGAAGCAAGAAAATTGCACACTCCCCTGACACATATATGCTTTTCTAGCATATAGTTTACCAAGTTGCCTCTGGTACTATTACGTACTGCGTGCGTGAATGCTCAGTCACTTCAGTTCAGTTCAGTTCAGTTCAGCCGCCCAGTCGTAGTTGGACACGAATGAATCACAGCACGCCAGGCCTCCCTGTCCATCACCAACTCCCAGCGTTCACTCAGACTCATGTCCATCAAGTCAGTGATGCCATCCAGCCATCTCATCCTCTGTCGCCCCCTTCTCCTGCCCGCTTCAGTCATGTCCAGCTCTTTGCCACTACTATGGACTATAACCTGCCAGGCTCCTCTGTCCATGGGATTCTCCAGGCAAGAATACTGGAGTGGATTGCCATTTCCTTCTTCAGGGGATCTTCCTGACCCAGGGATCAAACCCACATCTCTTTAATGATGGTTAAAATAAAACAGTCTTACGTACTTCTTTGATTCTCTCTTCATCTTTAAAAAATATACACCTTTACCAGTATAGGAAGAAAATAAAAATTTATTCTCAATTCCTCTTTAGAACTCTTTAGGAAAAGCCAGATGGAGAAAGCCAGTTTCACTTGAGTCATTTTTTTTTTTTAATTTTCTCCTTTTCTAACCTACATATTCAGTTTTCCTCCCTTTTTAGTAAAACTATATATTTTCTTTATTTACTCTTTATTTATGGAGCACATACCATGTGTTCTGTGCTGAGGATAATGAGCAAGTTTGCTATATTTGGTTCTCACATAACATCTATTATAATTAACTTTGGTTCATTTGCAGTTAAATTGAGGAAAGCAATGATTACATATAATCAAACCACTGCATTTTTTTAACTATGTGGCCACTCTGAAAGTATTTCATGTTCCTTGTTACTTTATATAATTAAGTTGGGTACCTTGGTTCAAATATTACGCACCTTTCAAGAAACCTTAGAAATCTTCAGTTCAATACCCTAGAAGGCCAAGGAAATCATAATTGGCCAGTCACAAGATAAAAACCAAGAGAATTTTTCTGCAGATACAGATATTCAATTCTCTGCAAGTGTAAGAGAGTTGTATTGACCCCAGTTTCTGTATTATTTGCACATACAAAAGATTAACATGTGTATTAAATGTAAGCTAAGGTAACATTCTGATTAGTTTGTACTGTGTATATATTTGCTATCCTCAAAAAAAAAAAAAAAAAAGAGAAAGAAACCATAACCATGATTATACACATTCACATCAGAGACCCTGTTTTTTACATAGCAGTTCATTCCAAATTTATTATAGTTTAAGAAAAAAAAATTCTTTTAAAAGATGAATTAAGAGGCTACTGAATCCTAGCCAGAGAAACTGGTTTTACATCAAGAATTAATGTTCACTATTATTTAACTGTGTTTACAAAACCGTGCTGTGACATATGGTCTTTAGTGTCAATTTACACTTCCATGAATCCTCATCCAAAACTGTTATGAAGTTGAAAAAAAAAAAATGCAATGAATTTTGCCTACACATTGAAACCAACTCTTTTGCCCCTTTCCGTTTCTCCCATTTCTGTCCCCCTCTGACCCCAAAAAAACCTAATTATAGAAATGAGATCACTAGGAAGTTTAAACTGACTCCTCACTTACTCCTGAAAGCACACCACGCTTTGCCTAACCTTCTGGTTCTTTTCCTAGATGAAAAGAATGAAAATGAAGAACAATGTAGTTTAAGAGTGGCTTGCTGCCTACCCCCACAACCCCTTTAGCAATCCTGAATGCAGATCACTTGGGCAAGATAACATCTGAAGAGAGAGCCAAGACAGAGCCAGTCAATCCATATGCAATGGAAAACTATGCAGACCCCATCCTACCTGGATGATTCACTGAGATTCTCTACCCCACCTCATTTTCCCCTTTAAAAACTGTCATGGCTGGGCAAAACTGTTGGAGCTGGTCTTAGAACATCATGAATCCATCTTCTCCCCAGATTCCTGGCTTTTCTGAGTAAAGCACCTATTCTTTTTATTGACATTTTCCTTTTGAATTATTGGCTTTTGGATATTGAACAGTCAAACCTGAGTTCAGTGACAACTTCAATGCAGTGAAGTTTGCCTATATTTCAGTGTTCAAAAACTAGTCATCAATCATTGGGTTGACCAACCTACAGCAAATTGAAAGAACAGAGAAAACTTCACATATAATGAATCTCCAGAAATACCCTACTTGAGCAAAATATTTGTGAATCAAATTTTTTGTGTGTGTATATTGAAGCCAAAAATACTGCTTCCTAAAGTACTACTGTAGATAAATATATTGACCAGAATTTTCTCCCAATTCTACTATATTTGATCATCTTTCAAATCCTGTGTGATTCAAATGTGTTTCTTTTAACTGTAGTACAAGGCCTTTGTATATCACTTTCTTCTGAAAAATATTTTCTTAGGAATTTAGGTAAAGAAAATGAAAAAACAATTACTAAAAACATTTGATATTTGATGAATTAGGCTGAATTGAATAGAATATCAAATGGGAAAAGAAAAACTTTACCTGCATACCCATGTAATCATTGAGAAACTATTATGTGTGGCTACAAAAACCATAGTTTCTCATTTCTATTACCAGATTCTGTAAGAAAATAGTGATATACTTCCTTTTACAATAGCGTGTTTTTAAAGGTGACTGAGGTGACAAAACCAGATGCTTACATATCTCAAGCCATATATGTATAAATAAAACTATACTAAATACACATACTGTTTTGCTAGCATGCACATAGGTTAATTTATAAAAGAAAAGGCAATCTTGAAACAGAATATGATTAAAAACGTAATGTCTGTCTCTTTATCTATCGAAATGCTGAAAGTTATTTCATCTTACAACTTTTATAGTGTTTCCCTAAGTATAGCTACAGAGAGATAATTTACTCAGCAAAGAATATAATTCTATGGGACAGAGTAGAGTCAGCAGGTTGACATCTGTGAATTATGTAAATAGAGGAGTAGAAAACAATCAGATCCTAACAGGCAACTCCTATTCAGATGGAAAAGGAGAGTGGGAGAAAGACTCTTCTCAGATAATTATTAAGGTTGGGAGGGCGCTTATTCCCAGGGTGCATCTCAGGGAGGACTAGTTTGTTTTGGCTTGCCTCCTCAAGTGGAAATTTAAGTGTGAATTAAAAAAAGGCATGCTGAGTCTGAGGATCAACTCCTTCTCTTTGCCAAAGAACAGCACTGGATAGAGGGCAACATGTCATTGATTTTGAAGCTCCAATGTGTGTTTTATACCCTTATGGTGAATAGTAAGTAGTTTAAGGATAGAAACTGTGAATAATGTTAATAAATAGAGTGTTTGTACTGCTGCTCCTTTAACTTGACAGAATGTTGCCACCTTTTCTTTAATATTTTTGATGAACATGAAAATAAATCCTTATTAAGGAATAAAAAGAACAAATTTATTCTCTAAGGAAACACTGACATATACATAAAGCTTATTGTGCATATGACAAATTTATTTCTAAATTAGCTAATATATGTAAGGTTCACAGCATTTTAGAGATTTGAAAGGTCTCATGCTAACAAAATCTTTATGACAAGTGCTATGTTTCATACTGAAATCTGACAAAATAAAATGCAATAAAGTTATAAGAAAACAGAACAGTTCAAAGAGAATAAGTAGTCCAGATAATAAGTATAGGCAAGCCACACTCTTAGCAGCACATGCTTACACACATTATGCAATAAACTCAATTTAGAGACCAGATAACATTTAAATTTTCTGCTGATGACCTGTATAATGCAATAAGAGCAATGCTTAGTGAATTTCTGGATCATTGGAAAAAAACCATGACTAAACTTTTGGAATGACACATTCAAAATCCAAATGACATGTGTGAAAGAGAAGAGACAAACAATGTGTGTATGTATATGTGTGTGTTTATAAAGGTGTGTGATAAAAATCAAGCTTTTAACATAAGACAAGAGAAGAAGGAGAAGAAAAAGGAAAGGGGAAAATGTAAAAGACCATTTGGAGCACTTAATACGTGGCAAGGATTATAAAGACTTTATGATGTCATTTCCAATCTTCACAACAACACTACAGAGCAAGTGTAATACTTCCCTTTCCCACAGACTAGTAAAGAGTGTCTGAGAAACGAACATAACTCAACCAAGGTGACACAGCCAGAAACATCAAGAGTTAACCTCAGTTGGGTCTGACCTCAGATATATTTGAGAGTTTTTGGTTGAAATCTCAATGATTCAGAAAGATATAGGAAAATACATGAAGGATTAAGAAGAATATCAAAAGATATTGTGAAGACTGACAAAGGATTTTCGAAGATAAATTTAAATTACTATAAAAGTCACCTCTACAGGAACTGAGTTCCTAATGTATTTTCATACTGGTAGTAAACTCTGGTGATTTGGTTCCAAATTCTGTGATACTCCACATGATTTCTACAGCCTTCTGTGTAAGGGAAGCTGTAGGTTTTTAGAAAATATCAGTGAAGTAAATCTCTCCAGTTCTTGGAACCCAGGTATAGCCCCAAGGAAGTAATGAGGAGCTCACCCAGCAGCACAACAGTCCATGTGGATGGTGAAGGGGAATTTCTCTGAGTATGATTGGAAAGTTACTCAAAGTCTCTAATGGAAGCAAATTATATACTTTCTATAGTGACAGTATCACTCTAGCAATGTGCAGAACACTCTGTGTGTTCCAGTGAAATCTAATTGCTCAAACTCACCAGAAACATTATTCAAATAATTGCTTCCTCCTACTTTTTTTTTTTTTTTTTGGCAAAGTGCTACTTTGTATGGCAGTAAGTTTTTAAAGAGAAGGTAACATAAACTATAACAGGACACAGAAACTACATAAGCAATGTTCTCCCTCCTTAATAATTCTAACATATGACTGCTGAAATAACACTGCAGCCTGGAAAGCTGCCTTCTAATAGAACATTTGTGGATAATTGAACTCCTGCTCATTGTTCAAAAGGTCAGGAGGTTTGAGTGGGCTCTTTTTCTTTTGGTAAATTATTCAGCTTGAGTATTTATTGGCCTGTCAAAAGGAAAGTATTGTATGAACTCTCTTTGTTGCTCTTCACCATTTCCTAATTTGATTGTGTTCTATTCTGTGCATAAAACTTGGCAGAAAATTTCCATCTCTCTTTCTCAAATTCCAGTACAGAGACCTCTCATCTTTGCTCTTTGCTATACAGATCAGCCTCATGGATCAAATAGACATGAATTAAGTCAGTGAGATAGAATTATAATGCTGATTGAGAATTTTGGTTGGATTTTGTTTCAAGCCTGATGAGATCACTGTTTTCATTAATATCTGGGAGCATTCTTAAAAGGAATCTATGATAGAAAGAGTGGGGGTAGTTTTAAAGGAATCACTAGTATTAGATTGGTGGTGGTTTAGTTACTAAGACATACCCAACTCTTGTGAACCCACAGACTGTAGCCTGCCATACTCCTCTGTCCATGGGATTTTCCAGGAAAGAATACTTGAGTGGGTTGCCCTTTCTTTCTCAAGGGAATCTTCCTGACCCAGGGATCTAACCTAGGTCTCCTACATTGCAGGTGGATTCTTGACCAACTGAGCCACCAGGTAAGCCCTCTGTAGTCATTTATATAACAGAGTGGCAAAATCTGTATTCCCCATGCCTGATTCTACCAAAGTAGTATCTTCATAAATAGTTCAGTTGCTTAGTCATGTCCGATTCTTTGTGACCTCATGGACTGCAGCAAACCAGGCTTCCCTGTCCATCACCAACACCTAGAGCTTGCTCAAACTCATGTCCATTGAGTCAGTGATTCCATCCAACCATCTCATCCTCTGTAGGCCCCTTCTCCTTCTGTCTGCAATCTTTCCCAGCATCAGGGTCTTTTCAATGAGTCACTTGTTCACATCAGGTGGCCAAAGTATTGGAGCTTCAGCTTCAACATCAGTCCTGCCAATGAATATTCAGGCTTGACTTCCTTTAGGATTGACTGGTTTGATCTCCTTGCTGTTCAAGGGACTCTTGAAAGTCTTCTCCAACAGCACAGTTCAAAATTATCAGCTCTTCAGTGCTCAGTTTTTTGTTTTTTGTTTTTTTTTTTAAATGTTTCAACTCTCACGTGCAAACATGACTACTTGAAAAGCCATATCTTTGACTATATGGACCTGTTTTACTATAATAGAGCAATAGACTCCAATTCTGAAGAAAGTTTGGGTGCAAACTGAGTTGTTCCATTACTCCTACATGATCTGACTGTCCAAACTCTCCGGCCCTTCATTACTATTTTTTATATCTACTGCTGGCTGAACCGGTAGCTCAGTGGTAAAAGAATCTGCCTGCAATGCAGGAGACAGGGAACACGGGTTTGATCCCTGGGTCATGAAGATCCCCTGGAGTAGGAAATGGCACCCACTCCAGCATTCTTGCCTGGAGAATCCGATGTTAGAGGAACCTGGCAGGCTACCTCCATGGGTCGCAAAGAGTCAGACATGGCTGAGACAACTGAGCACACACGCATGCGCTGCTGACTGAAGGAGAATGTTTGTCAAATGGGAGAGGGTCATGCCATAACAAAGAGTGGCTAAAACTTCAAAAATATACTCTACATGCAGCTCGAGTTTTCTTCTAATCACTGCAATCCTTATAACTAGCTATCTGCATAAAACTGAAGATTTAAAGTTTGTTTCAGATGAGGTCGAGTGACTCAACTTTTTGTCTTTTTTCTCAGTGAACATTTTCCTGTTTCTATGGACCAGAAATTTCCATTTATTGATCATCTTGGGTATAACTGGAATCATGTTAGATGTTACTTTGCTTCTTTAACTTTTACAACAGTCATATGAGTCAACCTTATTACAGATGAAGAAGTGGACACACAGAGTTAAGTCATTTTCTCAAGGCAGCATTTTTCATAGGTGACAGTGCCGTGATTTGAACTCAGATGTAAATGACACTGAAGTCTAGACTTTATTTCCATGTCACCTCAAGACAGGGTTGCCTTAAGACCAGGTGATACTGATCAGACAGCATTTGGTTCTAAATGGCCTGTCATTACATGAGAGGCTACTGACTCAGTTCATCCAATGGATATTGACTTCCATGATAACACAAGGTCACCAATGTGCAAACCCACTACTTACAGTTCCCTTTCACTTATTTGTTACACATTCTACCTCCTTTTCCTGGCCTCTGGTTTAGTCTAATGTCTCTCTCCTTGTCTGTACCTACCAATCTGATTCAGGTCCTAACTTTATTGCAGCTTTGCCTCTTAGGTTCTGTTCATCTTGAGCCCATAGCTTCCTGGATTCTTCTAATTGGGTAGACTCATCATGAATAGCTGTGAACTCATAACAACTAGCTCACATATTGCTTTGGCATTTCAAGTGCTGGCTTTGACTCATCAAGGCCTAATACTCACAAATCAACGGAAAACTTCCTTCTGAACTCTAGACACCCTCAGTCGATGAAATTTCATGTTCAGTGCAGTGTGTTTATTGAACAAAGATTGATAATATTTTACTGTAAAACCTTCAAAACCCAATGTTACACTTTAGTTCATCTGAAAATCATCCTTGACAGTGGAAATATATGTTGAGCAGTTGTATTAATAATTTTGTTCCTAGACTTTATTTCTATTGAAGACTCATACCATTTCCTTTGCTACTTCCAAATTGTGAAACTTTGCACTAATATATTCTATGGAATTTTATTCTGATTTGGTTTACTAATCCTTACATGTTCTCAGACACACCTGAATTGGACTAAGCAATATAATAATAATGAGCAAACTACTGCACAAATGCACTCTTCTCACACGCTAGAAAAGTAATGGTCAAAATTCTCCAAGCCAGGCTTCAACAGTACATGAACCATGAACTTCCAGATGTTCAAGATAGATTTAGAAAAGGCAGAGGAACCAGAGATCAAATTGCCAACATCCACTGGATCATCAAAAAAGCAAGAGAGTTCCAGAAAAACCTTTATTTCTGCTCTATTGACTGTGCCAAAGCCTTTGACTCTGTGGATCACAACCAACTGTGGAAAATTCTTAAAGAGATGGGAATACCAGACTACCTGACCTGCTTCCTCAGAAATCTGTATGCAGGTCAAAAAGCAACATTTAGAACTGGACATGGAACAACAGACTGGTTCCAAATCAGGAAAAGAGTACGTCAAGGCTGTATATTGTCACCCTGCTTATTTAACTTCTATGCAGAGTACATCATGAGAAATGCTGGGCTGGAGGAAGCACAAGCTGGAATCAAGATTGCTGGGAGAAATTTCAATAACCTCAGATATGCAGATGACACTACTCTTATGGCAGAAAGTGAAGAACTAAAGAGCCTCTTGATGAAAGTGAAAGAAGAGAGTGAAAAAGTTGGCTTAAAGTTCAACATTCAGAAAATGAAGATCATGGTGTCTGATCCCATTACTTCAGGGCAAATAGATGGGGAAATGATGGAAAGAGTGAAAGACTTTATTCTTTGGACTCCAAAATCACTGCAAATGGTGACTACAGCCATTAAATTAAAAGATGCTTGCTCCTTGGAAGAAAAGTTATGGCCAACCTAGACAGCATATTAAAAAGCAGAGATATTACTTTGCCAACAAAGTCCGTCTGGTCAAAGCTATGGTTTTTTCCAGTCATGTATGGATATGAAAGTCAGACTAGAAAGAAAGCTGAGGCTGAAGAATTTATGCTTTTGAACTGTGGTGTTGGAGGAGACTCTTGAGAGTCCCTTGGACTGCAAGGAGATCCAACCAGTTCATCCTAAAGGAAATAAGTCCTGAATATTCATTGGAAGGGCTGAAACTCCAATACTTTGGCCACCTGATGTGAAGAACTGACTTATTGGAAAAGACCCTGATGCTGGGAAAGACTAAAGGTGGGAGGAGAAGGGGATGGCAGAGGATAAGATGGTTGGATGGCATCACTGACTCAATGGACATGAGTTTGAGTAAACTCAGGGAGTTGGTGATAGACAGGGAGGCCTGGTGTGCTGCAGTCCATGGGGTCACAAAGAGTTGGATACAACTGAGTGACTGAACTGAATATAATTTTCATTTCTGCTGATTCTATTGCTGTGTAACAGAGTACCTCAACAGTTAAACTATTTAATGGAACCATGTTGTTTTTCTTGTGCTTCTGTACATTAAGAATCTGGGCAGAGTTTGACTAGTGATCCCAGTGTTCTCCAAGACATTGTGATCTTTCAGCTGGCAAATGGGCTATCTGGAGGGACCAAGATGACCTTCACTCTCATATCTGTTGTCTTTGCAGGTTGGGCTGAAGGCTGAGCTCAGCTGGGACTAGCAATCAGTCTCTAGCAGGAGGTTCTCAGTGTATTTGAACTTCTTAAATGGAGAATCATAACTCCTGGATAGAAGTTCCAAGAGATATGAAGCAAAACCTGCTTGATTCTTATGTCTTGGGCCCTGACACTGCACAGCATCATTTCTGCTGCTATTAAGCAGAGTATCCATAAGCCTGCCACACTCAAGAGGAAGGAACACAGATCCCACTTCTCAGTGGGAGGAATATATTATAGTACTGATATATGCTATAGCAAAATGTAAACATTATGCTAAGTGAAGAAGACAAAGAAAATAGAGCACATGTGGTATGATTTATAGGAAATGTCCAAAAGAGGCAAATCCAGAGACGGAAAGCAGACTTGGGCTTTCCAGAGGATGAATAGAAATTGGAAATGACTGATAATAGGTGTGGGTTATCTCATTGGGGTGATAAAATGTTCTGGAGTTAGACAGTGGTAATGGTTGCACAACTCTGTGAATGTTCTAAAAGCCACTGAATTGTACACTTTTAAAAGGATCAATTTTATGGCATATGACTTATATGTCACATTCTATAAAACTAGCTTTCTCACAAAATATCAGATTAAATTTCAGTAACATCTGCTTTGTTTTTTTGTATACTAGATTGTCAGACATATCAATTAAAAAAAAATAATTCTAAGGTTCTAAGTATGTCTTTTATCCACTTAACCTCCTTCCTTTCTCATCCTATTCCACAGATATGTATACTGTCCCTTAGCTTTACAGAGTATCACTAGGAAATCTTCCTTCTCTCATATATTCCACATTGTTGTGACAGTTTAAGTTTTATGGCCATCATGGGGTATATCTTCTAATATATGAATAAAATAGTCTAAGGGGCATAATACTTTAGACAGGAAATAGAATCCAACTGCTGCATTTCTATACCCCTTTGATTAACATCTTGATAAATAAACTATTATAAATTTATGCTTGACCTAAATCAAAACAACAGGATTTTTTGTTTGTACTTTTTTTTTATCCTTACAGAATTATGTGCAACCAGTGATATGATTAAATTACAATCATGACTATAAACACAAATGTCTATAGATTTTTTAATATAGAAAACATTCAAATCTCTTTGCCTTAATGGACTTTGATAATGTATATTGTGATAAATGTATCTTTTTATTCTGCTATAGGAAGATCGGACTTTTTTCCAGCACTATACTTGTTATCATTTCAGTCTGGAGATGCCTAAGACTTCCATGGGGTCATGACTCATAAACTTAGCAAGTCTCACCTTGCAGCTAGATGGGGAGAAATGTGATCATTTCCTGATGTTCATAGTTCATTTACTTCAGGATATTTCTTCTTCAGATTGTGTTACTCTGAGTGCTAGTGCTTAGTTGCAGAGTCATATCCAATTCTGTGACCCCATGGACTGTAGCCCACTAAGCAATCTGTCCATGGGATTCTCCAGGTAAGAATACTGGAGTGGGTTGCCATTTCCTCCTCCAGAGGATCTTCCTGACCCAAGGATTGAACTCAACTCTCTTATACCTACTGCATTGAGAGGCAGGTTCTTTACTACTAGCACCACCTGGGAAACCTGTGTTGCTCTGAACCATTTTGTTTATTTACCAACGTACTGTATTAGGCTATTGGCAGTGTTTCCAAAACCAAATGCTTCCTTCTTTTTTTTGTTTTTAATCTTTAATATTTAGTGCAATAATAGTTGCAAAAATGTGCCATTTTATCTACAAAATGGAGTTTTGTATACCAATAAATTCTAGTTTAAAGACAAAAAAGAAAAAAGAAAATAATTTTGAGCATTTTATCTTCCACTTGCAAGTTTATGGAATTATAAGATGCTAAAATAAATAAAAGGTATAAGAATTCTTTTTCATTCAAAGGATGTGATTATTTTGACCATCTGATGAATTACTTTTTTAATGGAAGGAATACAGTCAAGATATATGTGGACTGAAGCTGCATAACCAAAACACATTACCTAGCAATATCACTGATTTATAAACAAATCAATGCTTATCTCTGATTTCTGAATGTAGAATGTTTAGGCTTACTTTTTAAAACTTGCTTAATTGAAGGTTTGGAGATTAAGCCACCACATGTGTGTTCATATGTTCATGTACTCTCAGGCTGCTAACATTTTGGTTTTCTGTTATAGTTCTTAGAAAGTATCTACACTTTTCTTTGTAGAAGTAGAAGCTGTACACAAAAGGTTTTAACCTTTCTGAAAAAAATTGAGATATAATTGGCATATAATAGGATATTATTTTCAGGTATACAACATAATGTTCAACACCTGCATATATTATGAAATGATAACCACAGTAAATCTATTAAACACCCATTATCATACACAGTTACAATTATATTTTTCTTGTGATGGATTTTGACCTTTCACAACTGATTATTTTGGCATTGTCTACAAACCAGCTTAAATCACAGGCAATTTCTGATTTCAGTGAATCTATCTCAAAGGAGTGAGATATGCCAAACATCATGCTCAATAGGATTCTAGGACATTAGTTAAATATAACCAAGTAATGATGTTGTCACTGTCATCACCTGCTAACTGACACAGTAGTGGACTATTGTAAAGAAAACCAAACCTGTATGATCCAAGTTCGATTTTCTCTTGGTAAAAGTTACCTGTGACTGTTCAATGCTGGCCAAGGCCGATTTTACTTGCAATTGTTTTATTAATATCACCTCTTCTGCCTAATTTCTTTGGTGCCACCATATTTTTTCATTATTTTCATTCTGAAATGTACTAAGAGTTCTTTAAAATACAGAATAATAGTATAAGTGAACTGTAACATTAACTTGAAGGGTACAGCAAAATGCAGTTTTCCCTTAGATTTTAACTTTGCTTACATTTTTACTTTGATACACTAAAAATACTGCATGAAAAAATTACTTTGACATATTTCCCCTGCTCTGTTAAGTATCATGTTTTATTTGGAAAAATAGTCATTCTAACTGGTTCTAGCATCAATATTAAATATTTATGCATATGTATTTGCAGATGCATACTCTTTAGTAGGGTATGTTATTGGTTAATTTAGATAAACTATTTTAAATGGCATTGCAGTAGAGGTCCTGCTATCTGACATGGTTTGAAATTCCCTCTCTACTTCAGAACAGCAACTTTACACTCAAACCTCTGGCAGGGTGGAGCAGGAATAGAGCTATTTTTCCTTTAAATCAGACTATTTACTAAAATTATATAATATAAAGCGAAAAGAAAAACTATTATAGAATTAACGTGGGAAGTTAAATAATCCTTCCTCCTTTTTTCCTATTTTACACTTGTGTAAATTTAAAATAGTCCTTAAGATATCTACAACGTCTAAATAATTAAAGAGGCAATCAGACTAAGGTGGTCCTAAGGCCTGCATGGCCTATGTAAGCAAACCAAAATGTAACCCGGAGTCAATGCCCTCAAATCTAAGTAAATGAAACTTAAGAACCACCAATCACTAACAGGCTTTCCCAAATAAGGCAACTGACTAAGCTGCTGCTGCTGCTGCTAAGTCGCTTTAGTTGTGTCCGACTCTGTGCGACCCCATAGACGGCAGCCCCCTGGACTCCCCCATCCCTGGGTTTCTCTAGGCAAGAATACTGGAGTGGGTTGCCATTTCCTTCTCCAGTGCATGAAAGTGAAAAGTCAAAGTGAAGTCGCTCAGTCATGTCCGACTCTTTGCAACCCCGTGGACTGCAGCCTACCGGGCTCCTCCATCCATAGGATCTTCCAGGCAAGAGTACTGGAGTGGGGTGCCATTGCCTTCTCCCACTGACTAAGCTATCACCAATCAAATAATTTCCTTGCTCTGCTTCTCTATAAACCTGTCCCCCAGCTCCTATTGGTGGAACGCACTACGTTTGGCCTGATTCTGATTGATGTATGCTCAAATAAACTCTCGAAAAATGTTATGTGCATCAGTTTCTCTTTTAACAATACTGAATGATTAAATAGTATCTTTTAGTGCAATACAATTGAATGTAATATCCATTTTAGTCAAATGTATATCCTTCTATGATCTCTTTTAATCTCTTTCCATAACCTCTTAATTATCTCAAGTCACTTTAATAAAAGTTTAAAAGACTTTTGTTTTATGGGTTTATTCCTCAACAAAATTGGGTACATAGCTTCTTAAATTTGACCAGGAGTATATTCTCCTTTTAATTGATTGACTGAAACTTGATCCACTGATTTGCACCACGAATATGGAAAGGTGGATTACTGCTGTAGATGTGATGGCCTAATTCTTCCAAAGGTGGTTCTGGATCAGTCATAGCAAACTGAGCTGCATCATCAATTTCTTTCCTCACTTCAGCATCAATTTCCTTCAATTCTTCAACACTGGCAAGCTTGTTGTTTACCATTTTATCTTTGAGAAGCATAATAGGATCACTCTTACTTCTTACACTCTGAACTTCTTCTCGTGTACGGTAACTGATTCCAGGATCACTCATACTGTGTCCATGATAACGGTATGTCAGCAGCTCCATCAGTATGGGTCCCTTTCCAGATCTACAATAGTCAGCTGCAAACTTAGTTGCCTCCCGAACACATAGAATATCCATTCCATCTACTCTTAGTCCAGGGATAAAATTGCCTCTCTTGTAGTAATCAGTGCTGGCTGCAGCTCTCTCCACAGATGTTCCCATTCCATAGCGGTTATTCTCACAGATGAAAATGCAAGGTAAATTCCACAAGGCCGCCATATTGTAAGCTTCAGATATCTGACCCTGATTAGCAGCGCCATCACCATACAGAGTCAAACACACCTCGTTGTTCCCCTTGTATTTACAGGCCAGAGCAACACCAGCTCCCAGTGGTCCCTGAGCACCGACAATGCCGTTGCCCCCATAGAAGTTCTTGGCATACATATGCATGGACCCTCCTTTTCCTTTAGCACAACCACTTCTTCGTCCTGTCAGCTCTGAAAGAATTGATCGGACGGTAAGTCCCCGCGTATAACTTAAGCCGTGAGCCCGATAGGATGTAATGACGTGATCGGTGGGATTTATCCCAGCCTCAAGACCCACACAACAAGCTTCCTGACCATCACACAAGTGACAGAAACCACGAATAAATTTCTGTTTATACAACTGATCTGCCTTCAGTTCCATTCGACGAATAGTCTGCATCATCTTGTAGTATTTGAGTCCATCCCCCCGGGTGAGCACGGTGGTGACAGGGGGACCCTCTTCCAACCGATAAAGATCACATTTCTTAATCTCGAAGGTAGCATTGTTTGAATATTTACAGGAGGCAACAAGCACCTTACTAGCGGGCTTCTGGGTGACTCCAGACAGCACGCGAGAGACAGCAGCAGTCAGCATCTTCCTCATGGAGTGCGGTCAGGGCATTTATGAGTCTCCAGCTACCAGGACCGCCTGTGCCCCCAGTCTCCAGCCGAGCCCCTTGCTCACTGAACGGACGTCGGACGCACGTGGCGCCACAATGACCGCTCGCCGGCCACAGAGGCTGTCATGCTGCGCGTGGCCGCAGCCTGCATCAACTGATTTACAGTGCCTTCCAACTGTAAAATTAAGAACACAGGTTGTTTCTTTTCCTGGAAGACTTGGCTGAGCTAAACCATGCTTCTAGTTAACGCCATCGCTACATCGTAATCTGAGTCTCTTTTCCCTGCTAAACGCTTAAGTAACGCCTTCTTGAACATGGTATTAAATGGAAGAGACAAAATATAATCTCTAAAGCACACAAGAGTTCTGATACGTTAAACCAGTGATCTTCTTACCAATATTTCTTTAAAGTCTTTTAAAAAATATCCAAGTATATATGAATATTGTATCCTATTCCACAATACATCATACTTATTTTAAAGTAAAAGATGTAAATCATTTGTGGCTTAATTAAAAAAAAATACTTTTATGGAGTAGGAAATGGCAACCCACTCCAGTATGCTTGTCTGGAAGAATCCATGGACAGAGGAGCCTGGCGGGCTATATAGTCCAAGGGGTCACAAAGAGTTGGATGTGACTGAGCACAAATATGGGGCCTATTAGGACAAAATGTGTGTGGAAGGAAAGTAGATGATGTTTCTTTAAGAATTCAAATTACAGAGTATTTTAAAAGTAAAGTTTCAAATTATTTAAAAAATTACTCTTAAGAAATAATTGGTGCACCAGAAGAATATGCACACTTATCCTATGGATTTAAACCCTATATCATTTGATTGGTGGTAGGGAGGATAGGTGATGGTACACAAACACCTACCTGAGGTTAGAAGTTTAAACCCAATAGCAAGCTTTGTCTGTTGTGAGAAAATTGAAATCAAGGTTGAAATGGCCTAAAGGTGGGTGGAATGGATGTTCTGTGTGTTCCAGAGGCAATCTGGGTTGAAGTAGCAACCAACAAGTTTTGATGTGGCACTTTTCTTGCCCTTTATTGTAATCCTGAATCCTGTTCAGTTTTATCCCTATTTCCTGACTAAATTTTTTATAGGGGAAGCAGTCTGTTCCTATAATGTCTCCAACAGGTTTTCTTAGGGGGAAAAAAAAAATCAAGATTCAGATGGCTTTGTTTCTTGCTCTCATATCAATCTAAACTGAACCAGTCTTAGTCTGGGAAATCAAGAAGTGTATTCTTATAACATCTCCTTATATAGTAAACATTAGAAAGTATAACTTCTCATAAAGTGACCATTGCCTTCTCCCATAAAGTGACCCACTGAACAGTATATAGCTTGGACTGAAGAGCAACAGAGTTTGTTTAAGCAGTTGGTTTAATCATAGGAGAAAAGAAGTCTTAGGCCTAGTGTTATAAAGATCACATATCATTTTCCTCTTTTGTGCTTTTACTAGGAAGGTAATTTTGTACTCCAATAAGCCAACCTTACAGAGAGATCCTGTTCTATTTAGACTATTAAAAAACTCACCTTAATGCATGCTCTGTTTCGTATCTACCCAGGGATCAAACCCTGGTCTCTTGCATTGCAGGCAGACTGTTTACCAACTGAGCCACCAGGGAAGCCCCTTCATATCTACCACCTGCTTGCAAATAAATAAAATACAAAAACCCATTTGTAAATAAATTCTCACTCAAATCTCTATGACATGTTCAAAGCAGCTGCCTTCTCTAATCTAGTTATAAGTATTACTGTGGATACTTTTAGTATTCAGGCAGGAAGAAGAAAATAGCTTGTTAAAAAGTTATCTCTTAAAACTCAACCCTTCTCCTACTTTTCCAACCAAGCCTTCATAAATGGGCTTCATCTTTTCACTTAATTTAAAATTCTGCTTTTGGAATTCATGGTCTTGCTATGCTGTTTGAGCCTTCTTTGATAGTTAGTCTGTCTCTGCTGTTCTCTTTCATTCCTGCAGGTACTGGAGATCTCCAGGGAGCATTATCTCCATGAGAATGAGAAAAATGACACTGCATGATGGAACAGTAGTGTTAATGGGTCACTGAATGACAGCTGAGCCTTCTCTCAGAGGTATCAACCAGGCTAGCACTGCCAGAAACACAAGAGTTATACAGTAAAGTGTACCAATTTAATCTTGTCACGTGTAACCTGGGCTGCAAAGATAGAGCTCCCCTTAAAAGCCCAGTGTGGCAAGGCTAAACCTGACTCATGCCAGAGGAAAACCTGCAAAGATGCTAATTGCAAAATACCCATGCTACAGGTTGCCATGGAAGATAGCCCTTTTATTGCAACAGGCTCTGGTTAAGATAATAAACAATTAAATGTGAAACTTGTAGGGATCTTTTGGACATCAGTTACACTGTAAAACCTAAATTCAGCTTAAAGATAGATGAAATCATATTTGCAGAACATGATGTCAAAGTATTTCCATTAAACTTTTTAAACCTGATGATTTTTCTTTAATTTTTATCTTTAGTGTTCCTAAAACTCATCCACATTTTCAAAGTAAAAGTAACATTTCCAGACAGGGTAAAAATTTAAAACCCCTAAGGAAATCCTGAGCTGTTGAGCCTCTCCTCTTCTCTGCCCCTGACTAGGATTTAACACACATGGACAATAAAGTCAAAGAGGCTGAACTTTTCGGTGAATGATGTATTTTTTATCTTGTAATTGTTTGATACGATATTTATTAACAAACAGAAGTAAGTCATCTACATGGTCACCACTGAAATGTTTGCAATTAAAATCCTCATAAATTCAAAGTTTTTAATTAACATGAAATCTCACTTTTAATCTATTTGAAATTAAAGGAAAACAGATGAGCACTTTTATAAGGCCAATGGTAGATTTTACATTAATTAATCAAAATACTAATAAAAGGGGAGTCAATGATTATAGTAGCAGTCATTAATGTCACTGTGACAGAATTTCACATTCCATGTGTAATAGTTGTTTCTCCAGGAGGATTTATGAATTTATCTCAAATGTGTCACCTCCATTGCATCAATAGCATATAAAATATTTTTTAATAAGCAACAAGAAAATTTAAAAAAGAGCAACATATTTGAAGAATATTTAAATTCCTCCAGTAATAATTATACACTTTCACCAAATGTTAAATAAAGAAAGCTGTTAAAGAATGAATATGTTCTACATAAATAATATCAGATCTCATTATATGATTAATGGCAATGTATTTTTATTTTCATAGCTCTAAGATTTGGCAATTAAAAGTGATGAATAAGAGAAGTTGGTAAAAAAATTAATAGTTATATATAACTCAGAGGAGGATTTTTCCCATTGGTCTATTTATTTCCCTTGGAGAAAAGGGAAAATGTCAGTTCCATATATTCTGCAAAATAATGATAATCAAGCAAAGTCCCTCATTAATGTTATAATGTGTGAGTTTATGTCAGAACAGTTCAGAGCCCTGAGCAGACAACAGTATTTTGTTCTCCTCACTCTCATCATAATTCTGAAGTATCATTAAATAAAAATTTGGGGTGAATTATCATGAAGGAAGACTTGATTGAAAATTAGAGGTAAAGTGAAGCTGTTCCTAATTCCCCTCAAATAATGATGGTATAAAGAAAGAAAAGACCTTATGAGTTAATTTTTAGTAGCAACTAATTGGAGCCAACTTTTTCTGCTGGATGAGCAGAGTTATCTGAGTCATCATGCCCACAATACCCAACACTTATCCCTAGAGTTTATGACCAAGGTCTAGAAGATAATGATAAAAGGTGTCATTACACAAAACTGTAAAAGTTTCCAAACATTTTAACAAGCTGAATTTGACCTGGGCTAACTGACATAAGAAATAAAAATTCATGTGTAATTTGTTGTCAAAATTTACTATGGCCTAGTGTCTCAACTAGTAGAGAACTAGTACAGAGGTCAAAAGCTGTAAAGTGATTTCTGTTCAGTACTTGGAGTTGTTTTGTAAAATCATAAACCCCATTCAAAGTAAAAATCATAAATCCCATTCAAAGTAAAAATCATAAATTCAATATCTGCTTCTGACAAATCAAAGCTATCAAGAAGCCCAAGTCAGGCTTCCAAAAATTATTATTTACACTTTTTAGGAAAAATTGTTCAGAAGATTTTAATTCTCAGATACTTAAAAAGCCATATTTCATATTTTTGTTCTATAAATAAATATATATATTTATCTTTAGTAGCTTTAATAGCAATAAAGTATACATTAAACATAAGTAAAAATAAACTTTACATATATTTAATAGTGAAATAATGGCTTCTTTTCTCTGAAAAGTCTTTTGTAAAATATTAATTTCTTAACTGTACCATTTCATAATGTTTTCTGTATTAATGCCCTCCAACAACACTTCCCTGTAACAACTTTGGTAAGCTATTACCTTTTCCTAATATCACTGTATGATAACATAATTAGCACATTCATTTCCTTTGACTTTGCTTCTTTGAAGATCTGAGCCACTGAATTAAGGTTTAAAGAAACAAAGGATGTTGGCAAAACTCCAGGACACTGCTGCCCCCTAGAAGAAAGTTTAAGCAGCACAACTTTCTGACTGTTAGAGACAAATCTTGAGAAAAGGAGTCTGAGATCTCACACCCCATTTTAACGACCTAGTGTCGGCTGCACCGCTGCTTTTCTGTGCCCTTTTCTTATCTAAGCTTATGCACAGGGCTACCCATCACATGCTCAACTTAGCTCATAACACATTCCATGGCTCTGTCAAGAGATCCCTGTGAATATGTACAGTCATAAAAACAAAAATTTTCTCAGCTCAATAATATTTTTAAAAATAATGAAGATGAAATTTGAAGCTGTAAAATGCATTAGTTTGAAATTTAAGGAACTACTATAAACATTGCCCAGGTTTACGATAAGCTTGCATATCTCTGCTGGGGATTCAAAGTTTGCTCATTTGATTCTTACAAAGACATCAAGGCAATTTCTTATCATACTCAATTTCTATAAGAGGAAACTGAAGCCTGGAGAGTTTAGGTGAAAGGCAAAAATTACAAAGTTAGTAAAAAGTATAATATTCATTCTTTACTTATTCAGCACATATAATGAAGTGCTTTCCTTTTATATGTCCCTTTTCTGTACTAAGCAATAGAAATAAAATGATGAAACGCAGTAAGTTTTCCCTCTACTTAACCCAGTTTATATGGAGGTGTTATGCTATGAGCTCTTTCTGGCATTGCACATAGAAAAGGACACATCATCACTGAATGACAGAGGAAGAGACGCATGAACAGCTGTTACAGAGGCAATAAAACTAATATATTGCATCCTGGGCAATGGTTACAATGACAGTTTGTCTTTATTAGGATCAACGATGAACAAATTAAAAATAGAGTACTGTCAAACAGTAACACAAAACAGAATGCTCTAATTTTGTCAAGTTGTGTTATCTCCTTTAATTTGGTGATACAGCAGAGCTGAAAAGGCACACTGGGAAATATGAAAATCAGGATCTCATAATTATGCAATACATTATGAATATGAATGCAGTTTCTCCAAGCAACCTAAGACAATGCTGTAGATGTTTTATGGAGCTTCTTGTGCGTGAGAATCTCTCTGTTCCCACAGACCCACTGTGCCTCTACATTCTAAGATATTTCCATAGTACCCAGTACTGTATGTCTAAAAGGCTACCATTAGAAAAAATTCAGATAGTTTTTAAATGAGACATCTAATAAACACCATCCACATTGCTAAATGAAGATAGTATGTAAGAAGAGTTTTTAAATGCAGACATATTAAGCACTCATCAAAAGTACCATATTCAGAAAGCAAGATTGTTGGAGGATTGTCAGAGGAATTTAACAAGCTTCTGTCAGGGCTACTAGCTCTTCCATTCTCTTAGGCTATGAGCACTACATTAAAATTTATGATGAATTTCTTCAAAAATTCAATCTCTATCTGCCTTCATCTAGTCCTCTTCTACTTATTTCCTGATAAATTACTCTACTGAATCTGCATTACAACTTTTTAAGGGATTTCCCATATTTTATAGAATTTTTCCAATTCAAATGGAAAATTATATGGAATGCATAATATCCCCATTGGTTTAAGGAGAAGCAGACTCAACAAGGTTAATAAGTCCAGCAAACATTAGGTCTCAAGTCATACATCTCATTCATGGAGATTCAGGCTCATTTGATCCAGTGCTCCTTGCCTTCACGTACTACACTGCTCCTCCCACCCTAGCTGTTTATCTTCTGATGAAGTTTTACATCTATCAGAACTTCCTTCCCACTAATCTTAGTGGAAGAAGAGTTTTCTTCTTATCTAGAAATCTAACCCCTGAGCCCCTGCAACAGAATCTACTCCTGGCTCATAATGAGACACTGCTCTTGCTTGTCTATTCCCCACCCCGCCCCTCCACCAGATAATCATCAATTTTTGTCTTCTCCTTTGGAATTCTTTCATGCTCATATTTCCTCAGCTCTGAAAGAAGACACCCAAGTCTCCATTGCCTCTTTTAGATCTCATCCTATATTGTTCCTTTTATCTAGTCAAGCTCCACAAACATGTAGCCTATACCCACAGTCTCCATTTACTTTCCTCTAATTGCTTCCATATGCTTCTGCAATCTGTGTCGTCAACAATGAGCTGAAATTTCTCACATCAAGGACTTGGCTAAATTTAATGACAACTTCAGTATCATTCTCTGGAACTCTCTACCACATAACTTAAGTGTTTCTCCATGGATATTCCCTTACCCTAACTTGAAAAAACATGTTCTTATGCTGCTTATACTGCAGACTTCATTTCCTGATATGTCAACCTTGACCCAAAAAGTAAATGTAGGTCTAAAGTTTAATATCATACGCTCTTTTTCTTGCCAGTTAAATGATTATCCACAGAGTTGTATGTGATTTATTGGTTTAATTCTCACCAGTCGAGTACTGCCAATTACATTTTCAACATTAACGCTCCTTCATTCTTTCTAATCTACCAGGGGGAAAAAATGTATCTGAAATCCCTGTACTTATTTAAATTCAAAAAATTCTAAAATGAAAGAGTTTACTTTTTACCCATTTGAATAAAAATATCTTCCTTCCCAATTTTCTTGTGTTCATTAGAGTCCTGTTGCTGGTTTATAAATTTATCATATACTTGGACTATTTTGTCTTTTTAAAAATTCTGTCCTGTAAATGCAGAAAAGTGCAAATATAAAACATTTAAATCATCTCAAGATAATTGTGGTCAAATTTTTATTTACTTTTTTATTATTTTCTATTTCTGATGTAATCAGGATCACACTGTGCATTTTATATCTATAGATTTTTTCTTAGTACCATAGTGTAGTTATTTTCAAAATAATCAAAAACTATTTAAAAAGACAATTTCAGTGGCTGCCAAAAAATCTCCATCATATGGATGAACCATGACTAACTAAAATGTTCCCCTAAGACTGAACACTTGTGTTATTACTGAGCTCATTCTATTTTCTTGGCATGTTATTAAGGAAAGTACTGCTTTAAAACTTAGTTCATAAAATTTTTAACACAAAAATGTAAGATATTCAATGAATTAATCTTTGTTATAGTTTCACTCTTTGCACATAATAATGAGTTTATTATTACTTATTATTTAGTCTTTGGGTAAGTAACTACTTATTTTATTATTTAGAGTATGAGACATCTAGATGTTACCAGACAATACAGAGAGGTGATATTCCAATTTTATTTTGTCCACTCCATTCTTCCACAGTGATAGATTTAATAGCCTATATTTTTATTATTTGGGGATGCTGACTTCATATCTATCTATATATCTATATGTATAGCTACATCTCTGTAAGCTAAAAATTTTATTTCTAAACTCTTCAGCTTTATTATCACTTGGTTGATTCTTATGTGAACACTTCCCTGTTTTAATTAGAGCATAATATAATTACCTTCTTGATAGAACAATCCTTAATCATTACACATTTTTTTCAAAATCCATTAAGATTTTATAGCCTATATACTATTTCATATGAATATTAGATTAATTGTATTAAATTAAAATAATTTGGTATTTGACTAGAATTCCATAAACATTTTAAACGAATAGGAGAGAGCTCTATCTTTACAATATTTAGTTTTGCCATTCAAGTCTATGCATCTCTCAACTTAGAATTTAACGGACTGAATCATGTGGTTTTCCTTATGAATATCCTATCCATTGTGTGTAAAGTTGTTTCTCAGCTTCGGTGATGGTGTTTTTAATAGACAATTACTTATTGACTTCTTAGTATGTCCAGGCACTTTACTAAGTGTATTGCAAACAATATTTTATTTCACTGTCACAACAATCCTGTGACATAGATAAGATTGCCTTACTTAATTTAACTGATAAGAAAACTTAGACTTTAATAGTAAATATTTTCAGGAACCAAAATGCAATAAGTGATAGAAACTGGACTCAAATCCAGATCATCTAACTCCAAAGTTTCTAATGTTTTTGTCAAAAAATATGATGATAACTCTGAGATGGAAACAGATGTTTAGTTAAGGAAACAATCTAAATTCAACTTTTACTATGTTTTTAACAAATAAGTTACTTAAAATTTTTTAATATATTTCCATATTATTTGAAATAGTAACGTCATATCTTTTTATTTGACTTATTGGTATATTGTCATTCAAGGCCACCCCTGTGGTGTGTGGGATCCCAGAAAAATATACTTTTGCAGATTTCCAAAATGCACTACAAAATTCATGGGTCCATGCAGGATAGTGATTTATCAATGATCATTTAGAATAATGGGTAGAGAAGAGGTAATTCCATATTTATTGTCTAATCAGAGCTTGTGAAGATTCTCGATAGAGTTAAAAAGGCACAGTCTACTCTTGTTCATGTCCAAGAATCATCTCTTTCTGTTCTTTACTGCCAAGTGCATCATTTCTAGCTAATTCCTTATATGGTTCTTCAAGAAAGAGGTAGCACCTGTTGTTAATCACAAAGCAGTGGTTCTCCAGAATCTGTTTGTGTTGAAATAATATAGATCTTCTTGGTCCTATGGTTCCTTAATACCATTTAATTAATTCTGGTTGCATCATTACTTGTGATGCTGGAGCATATACCCTGCCAAGTACTAACATAAACACTAGCTTCTCAAAAGTTGTTACTGTATTTTATTGGTGATTACCACAAATACAAGTCTTACCCAAAGTATGCAGGTAAAAGTCAATGACGATTTATTTCTGCTGCTGCTGCTGCTAATTCACTTCAGTCATGTCTGGCTCTGTGCGACCCTATGGACAGCAGCCCACCAGGCTCCTCTGTCCACAGGATTCTCTAGGCAAGAATACTGGAGTGGGTTGCCATCTCCTTCTCCAGATTTATTTCTAGTCATGCTCAGTTTACCTTTAGGATACTTATGGCATAAATATAGAACTATCTTCCAACCACGTCCTCTCTTGAGTAGTTTAGTTTGTTATCACTGCATTTCTAGAATGTGATTTCTTTCCATGTAGATTACATTCCTGTCACCTACTCATTGCCAGGAGCAAGAGGGGCCATGGAAGAAATGAGATGAGCCATCACATTCATACAAAGAATGGCTGTGCTGTCTGTGGCACAGCTCAAGACCAACCAAGGAGAACACAATGTTACAACATCAATTCAAAACAAAGAGGAAGTGTGTAAGAAGGGTCTGATGGCATTGTAGAGCAACTGCTGCAAAGTCCAAGGAAGAGATAGGAGCATCCACCCCAGGAAGGCTGCCTGACAGGTGGAGTGGAGTTTCCAGAGTGAGTGAGTGACTAGATACAAGTGATGACTAGTTTAGGAGAGAATGCCTATTTCTATCCTTACCACTTTGAGATGCTGTAGACTGGAGGTAGCACCATGGTCATAATACTGATGTACAAAAGCCAATGTCTGCTCAATGCTCATACCCAAGGATTGGTGCTGAACTATGAGCTGTGAATTTGTCCTGTGTCCCATGTGAGTGAAAGTCACACAAAATCAGCATGTCAGTACAATTCTGACAACCCAGTCTTGTTTGGTTCACATCATGCCAGTCAGCAGAGTGGTCTACTTGCCAGGTCACTCAGATGGTTCTGATGCCCAGGCACAGGGACCAGGGATGACCTCATAGGCAGATGATCTATAGTTCCTCTGGGAATCTGATCAACCACATAGATGGGTCAGAGGGCACCCAAGAGACTATACGGATGGATGGATAGATAGATATGCCATATATGAGATATAGATATACACACACATATATATATACCATATACACACAAACATACATATAAAATATCTTGTTTCATTTTATATATATATATATATATATATATATATATATATATATGAAAGTCACTCACTTGTGTCTGACTCTTCGAAACCCCATGGACTATACAGTCTATGGAATTCTTCCAAGCCAGACTATTGGAGTGGGTAGCTTCTCCCTTTTCCAGGGGGTCTTCCCAACCTAGGAATCAAACCCAGGTCTCCCACATTGCAGGCAGATTCTTTACCAGCTGAGCCACAATTCTTATGTATATTATATTTGTATTTATAGATTTCCTAATAACCAACTCTCCTTGAATAACTTAATTTTCACAAAAATCTCTTTTCTGACTATTAGAGAAATTTCTTTTTTGGAAGATTATGTTTGTCCTTGCACAAATCTGGATTCCAGAGTTCAAGTTTCCTAATGACTAGTCCATTTTTGTTCTTGATAGATTTCATTCATTTAAGGTATATTTATTTTTTACCACCTATATGTCATAATAATAATCGTCAACTTTTATTGAACACTTAGCATGTAATGCTCATTGTCTAAACTTTATCATAGGTTAGCCAGTTTAACTTTGAAGCAGACTTTTATTATTATGCATATAATATTATTATATAATAATAGTATTATTATATATTATATAATTAACCATATTTCTCATGGTTAAAATGAGATTATTGAAGATGTTTATCACACATAATAGAGCTTGTAAATAGTGTAACCAGATAGTGAAACCAATTTAGTCTCAGTCCAGAATTCTGGAACCACTCTTAACCACTGTACACTGGAGAGAGAATAACACTAAAAGAGATAGGATCTCGGCCCTCAGGGAGCTTAAATTCTTGTCCAAGTCTCAAGAGGCCCAATAAAATTATACTTTTTTCCTGCCTGGATTCTAAATAAATTGGCATATAAACAAAGGATTCCAAAATGGAGGCAGAAAACATCATCATTTTTGTAAAGTTTCCATTGGAAGATATCTCAATTTGAAAATAAATTTGGTCTCCCAACCCAGGAATAAGCAGACTTACCCACTCAGAAACAGGCAATGCTGGACCCAGATGTTAGGGTCATGGGATGAGAAGAGCAGAAAGGAAGTTCTGTTACCTGTGGCATGTTCATTCCCAAGAGGAAGAGAGAGGAACTGAGTCTAGTTTAACTTGTATTTCCCAATTTTGCCACCTAGATAAGTCACTTCATTCTTCCAGGTGAGGAGACTGAAAGGAGGAAGAAAACGCAGAAGTGTTCCATTCGAAGTGTTCCATTCAGTTATGAGTACCAGTTCTCTTCCTCTCCTTGCTCTCTTATCCTAACTGCTCCTTCTTGGCCACCCTCCTGTTGATTTATTTTTTGCAACTGGGAAATTATGCATCCTGCTCCTTTTGTTACATTGTTTCTCTTTTCATTTCCTCATTGGATGACTGGATTCTTTCAGTGTGGGCAGGTAATGCTGATGATGAACTCTGTGAATTGTGGAGGTGGGAGTAGAAGAAATACATTGATACTTGGAAATATAACCTCAGATATGCAGATGACACCACCCTTATGGCAGAAAGTGAAGAGGAACTAAAGAGCCTCTTGATGAAAGTGAAAGAAGAGAGTGAAAAAGTTGGCTTAAAGCTCAACATTCAGAAAATGAAGATCATGGCATCTGGTCCCATCATTTCATGGCAAATAGATGGGGAAACAGTGGAAACAGTGTCAGACTTTATTATTTTGGGCTCCAAAATCACTGCAGATGGTGATTGCAGCCATGAAATGAAAAGATGCTTACTCCTTGGAAGGAAAGTTATGACCAACCTAAACAGCATATTAAAAAGCAGAGACATTACTTTGCCAACAAAGGTCCATCTAGTCAAGGCTATGGTTTTTCCATTGGTCATGTATGGATGTGAGAGTTGCACTGTGGAGAAAGCTGAGCACCAAAGAATTGATACTTTTGAACTTTGGTGTTGGAGAAGACTCTTGAGAGTCCCTTGCACTGCAAGAAGATCAAACCAGTTAAACCTAAAGGAAGTCAGTCCTGAATATTCACCTGAAGGGCTGGTGCAGAAGCTGAAACTCCAATATTTTGGCCACCTGGTTTGAAGAACTGGCTCATTGGGAAAGACCCTGATGCTGGGAAAGACTGAGAACAGGAGGAGAAGGGGATGACAGAGGATGGGATGGTTGGTGGCATCACCAACTCAATGGACATGAGTTTGAGTAAACTCCAGGAGTTGGTGATGGACAGAGAGGTCTGGCATGCTGCAGTTCATGGGGTTGCAAAGAGTCAGACTCAACTGAGAGACTGATCTGAACTGAACTGAATATTTTGTACCTGAAAGACATAAAAGAGTGAATCAAATAATTTTTGAGAAAAATAAAATTAATTCAAATATTAGTCATGAAATGAGCTTATAGTACAGAATAGCTTTTACATGGTATTTTATTTAAAAATATAAAGGAAGAAAGGATACCTTTTATAATATTAACAAAATAAACCAGCTTGGAAAAATTTTAGTGAGAAATATTCTTTTATGTAGAATCCTAAACGTCCAACAAAAGAACCTAAAACGTATGAAAAATGGAAATATATATCTGGTTTGTGGGTAATCACAAACATTATTTTGGCTCTGTAAGTTCTAAATTTAATAAATGTTATCGAAAACAAAAGAACTTGATTTTCTTGGTGGGGGGGTGTTAAGAAGGTAGATAAGAAAATAGAAGTGAAGCTTAAAAATTAAACTAAAATATTAAACAAAGGAAAATTTCCAGGTATGTCTTGAGAAAGATAATGAGGGATTATCTCTGATCTACATTTTAAATATTTAAAAATGACAAATAACCAAAGTGTTTGGTCTTTATTGACTGAAAGATCAATTGTTGATAGGGTAAAAAAATAGATATTTCATATATACATATTTACTTCTATACATATATATATGGAGATTAGTACATGAAAGATATAAAATATTATTTGTAAAGAAATAAGGATACTGGAACATGTTGGGCAAATGACTATACATTAAGTCAAAGAAGAGTTAAATTAAAAAATGAATTTGTCAACTGAACATGCTGTTATATAAAAACAACTTCAGAGTGATACAAATATTTAATTACCAAAAATAATAATATAAAAATTCTAGAAGAAACTGTGATAAGTGGGGAAGAAAGTTGACATAAAACCTAAAAATAACAAAGAAGGTGGAAAAACTAATAAACTTTACCAAATAATTATCTTAAGTTCAGGAAAATTATGGTGAGGTAAAAAATTGCAAAGTATGTGCAATATGTGGGATTTAAAGGGCTAATTAGAATACAAAGAACCAGTAAAAAACAAGGGAAATAATGAAGGGGGTATAGCAAAGGATTCTTACATAAGCAATACATATAATAAGGAAGTGACAAGACACATTTTAAAAATTGGCTTTTCTCCAGTGAGGAATCAACCTGCCTGACTTCAGGCTCTACTACAAAGCCACAGTCATCAAGACAGTATGGTACTGGCACAAAGATAGAAATATAGATCAATGGAACAAAATAGAAAGCCCAAAGATAAATCCATGCACCTATGGACACCTTATCTTTGACAAAGGAGGAAAGAATATACAATGGATTAAAGACAATCTCTTTAACAAGTGGTGCTGGGAAAACTGGTCAACCACTTGTAAAAGAATGAAACTAGATCACTTTCTAACACCATACACAAAAATAAACTCAAAATGGATTAAAGATCTAAACGTAAGACCAGAAACTATAAAACTCCTAGAGGAGAACATAGGCAAAACACTCTCCGACATATATCACAGCAGGATCCTCTATGACCCACCTCCCAGAATATTGAAAAGCAAAAATAAACAAAATTGGACCTAATTAAGCTTAAAAGCTTCTGCACAACAGAGGAAACTATAAACAAGGTGAAAAGACAGCCTTCAGAATGGGAGAAAATAATAGCAAATGAAGCAACTGACAAACAACTAATCTCAAAAATATGCAAGCAACTCCTACAGCTCAATTCCAGAAAAATAAACGACCCAGTCAAAAAATTGGCCAAAGAACTAAACAGAAATTTCTCCAACGAAGACATACAGATGGCTAACAAACACATGAAAAGATGCTCAACATCACTCATTGTCAGAGAAATGCAAATCAAAACCACAATGAGGTACCATTTCACGCCAGTCAGAGTGGCTGCGATCCAAAAGTCTACAAACAATAAATGCTGGAGAGGGTGTAGGGAAAAGGGAATCCTCTCACACTGTTGGTGGGAATGCAAACTAGTACAGCCACTATGGAGAACAGTGTGGAGATTCCTTAAAAAACTAGAAATAGAACTGCCTTATGACCCAACAATCCTACTGCTTGGCATACACACCGAGGAAACCAGAAATGAAAGAGATACATGTACCCCAATCTTCATTGCAGCACTGTTTATAATAGCCAGGACATAGGAGCAACCTAGATGTCCATCAGCAGATGAATGGATAAGAAAGCTGTGGTACATATACACAATGGAGTATTACTCAGCCATTAAAAATAATACATTTGAATCAGTTCTAATGAGGTGGATGAAACTGGAGCTGATTATACAGAGTGAAGTAAGCCAGAAAGAAAAACACCAATACAGTATACTAACACATATATATGGAATTTAGAAAGATGGTAACGATAACCCTGTATGCAAGACACCAAAAGAGACATAGATGTATAGAACAGTCTTTTGGACTCTGTGGGAGAGGGAGACGGGGGGATGATTTGGGAGAATGGCATTGAAACATGTATAATATCATATATGAAATGAATCGCCGGTCCAGGTTTGATGCATGATACTGGATGCTTGGGGCTGGTGCACTGGGACTACCCAGAACGATGGTACGGGGAGGGAGGAGAGAGAGGGATTCAGGATGGGGAACACGTGTATACCTGAGATGGATTCATGTTGATGTATGGCAAAACCAATACAATATTATAAAGTAAGTAACCTCCAATTAAAATAAATAAATTTGTATTTAAAAAATTGGCTTTCCAAAATAAAATGAAATAAAATAAAAATTGGCTTTCCTGGTTATGCAAGTGACAGAGAGCAGATAGTGGGACTTCTCAGCTTCTATAACCTTGTGGACCCACTCCTGTAATAAATCTCATTGTTTTGATATCCATATCTATCCTATTGGTTCCTTCTCTCTAGAGAACCCTAATATTCTTGCATATAAAAACTTCTGTTCTCTCAAGTAGAAGCTTCATCCGCAACCCTGTGTTGCTTCTTTTAGGTCTCTGCTTCCACCTCTTTAGAATGTAGCCCTTGTTTTTATACTCCAAGTTGGTTGCTAGATATCCAGCCATCACATCTACTTTTCAAGGAAGAATATGGAGGAAGAGGAAGAAAGAACAAAAAATAGGTAAAGGGGACATGCCGGGCACCATCTAAGGCATTTTCCTTGAAATTACACACTTTTATACTTACATTCATTGGCCCTTAATTAATGACAGTTCAGTTCAGTTCAGTCGCTCAGTCGTGCCCGACTCTTTGAGACCCCATGAATCGCAACAGGCCAGGCCTCCCTGTCCATCACCATCTCCCGGAGTTCATTCAGACTCACGTCCATCGAGTCCGTGATGCCATCCAGCCATCTCATCCTCGGTTGTCCCCTTCTCCTCCTGCCCCCAATCCCTCTCAGCATCAGAGTCTTTTCCAATGAGTCAACTCTTCGCATGAGGTGGCCAAAGTACTGGAGTTTCAGCTTTAGCATCATTCCTTCCAAAGAAATCCCAGGGCTGATCTCCTTCAGAATGGACTGGTTGGATCTCCTTGCAGTCCAAGGGACTTTCAAGAGTCTTCTCCAACACCACAGTTCAAAAGCATCAATTCGTTGGCGCTCAGCCTTCTTCACAGTCCAACTCTCACATCCATACATGACCAATGGAAAAAACATAGCCTTGACTAGACAGACCTTAGTCGGCAAAGTAATGTCTCTGCTTTTGAATATGCTATCTAGGTTGGTCATAACTTTTCTTCCAAGGAGTAAGCATCTTTTAATTTCATGGCTGCAATCACCATCTGCAGTGATTTTGGAGCCCCCCAAAATAAAGTCTGACACTGTTTCCACTGTTTCCCCATTTATTTCACATGAAGTGATGGGACCGGATGCCATGATCTTCGTTTTCTGAATGTTGAGCTTTAAGCCAACTTTTTCGCTCTCCTCTTTCACTTTCATCAAGAGGCTTTTTAGTTCCTCTTCACTTTCTGCCATAAGGGTGGTGTCATCTGCATATCTGAGGTGATTGATATTTCTCCCAGCAATCTTGATTCCAGCTTGTGTTTCTTGCAGTCCAGCATTTCTCATGATGTACTCTGCATAGAAGTTAAATAAGCAGGGTGACAATATACAGCCTTGACACACTCCTTTTCCTATTTGGAACGAGTCTGTTGTTCCATGTCCAGTTCTAACTGTTGCTTCCTGAACTGCATACAGATTTCTCAAGAGGCAGGTTAGGTGGTCTGGTATTCCCATCTCTTTCAGAATTTTCCACAGTTTATTGTGATCCACACAGTCAAAGGCTTTGGCATAGTCAAAATTAATGACAAGGCTATATATAATGAATAGCAGGAAACTGGAAAATAGTCTTTTAATTAGGTACATAAAATACAGGATGCAATTACTAAAGAAGAAGAGAAGAATAGATTTTGGAATATGTAACTATTTTTGTCACTGAATAAATTAAATTAAGACTAAAGACTATTCTGTTATAAAGGCTAAAATTTCATTATCCCAAATTATGTTCAGGCACTTTTCTAATATACCATATCAGAGATTTTTGCAAGAGACTGAAAAAAGATGATAAGAAATTCTGATAATAATAGCTCAAACAAATTTGAGGACAAAGTAAAAAATCTTGCTCTCAATTTTGGCTAAAGAATACGAAAGTACTTTAAGAGAATTTAAGAAATGGAGTAAGTATAAAAAATGTATTTAGGTTTAGCCTCATCAAAATGCAGTAACTTTTACAGAATTAAGATCTGTGAACCAGGGACTTCCCTGGTGGTCCAGTGTTTGGGACTTTGCCTCCCAATGCAGGGTAGGGAGGGGGTGTGCAGGTTCCATCCCTAGTTAGGAAGCTAGGATCCCACGTGCCTTGCTGCAGCCAAAAAGCCAAGACAAGGAACAGAAATAGTGTTGTAACAAATTCAATACAGACAGGGGGGAAAAAAAAGACCTGTGAATCTGAACTAATAGGGAAACCTCTAGGAAGAGTGAATTTTAGTACTGTACATTTAACATATCAGGGGAGGAGGATGGTAGAAGGCTCCTATGTCTACCACATCCTCTCTCAGAAACTGGCTCTTGAGCGTTTCAAAGCAGTGATAGACACAGTTGCCCAATCTTACATTTGCTTTTCTTTCTAAGTTGACTTATTCCAGACTCTTTAAATGTCTTTCCCACCCACCTCTCCAGCTCTGAGTCCCTAGCATTTGGTTCAGCATTCAGGTGAGATTTGTCTAGTAATACAGCTATAACCATTTCTTCTGAAAAGACAGTTTAAGTTCTGTGCCCAGTTGCTGCTGCCAGTGACTCCCTAACTGAACTGAAGTTGCTATTGAAGGTTTTGAAGTCTGGGCCCCTGGGGTTGGGAAGGAACAGTTCCACAAGCTTGTGCTTCTGCTGAGTTAGCCATTTCTCCATTTTTGACATCCGTAAAGTTTGGGGGAATATTCTATTAGAGCAAGGAGAAAACCTGCAGACTGAGTTACAGTGACCAGATCACCTTGACTCACACACAGTAATGAGTGGTTTCCAATGCTCCTCCAGATCTTCTTTTGTGGTTCTGAATTCAGAATAGAATCTGGGCAGTGGACATCATGCTACTTACCTGGACTTCTGTCTAATGACTTGAATCTAGAGATTCCCTGGGGCTTTCTGGCACATAAAGAGCTTACCCACCTTTGAGATTTGAGAAAGCATAGTTCCTTCCTCTGATGTTCAAGAGACTCATAACAGGACAGACTCTGTTTTTCAAAGGCAACCTCTCCTCACTTGTACCTGATCAGGAAAAGCTCTGCTTGCCAAATCTTGAAGCCTGAAGCCATCTATATCAGGAAGACACAGTAGTTTTGTGAGGCTCACACTCTGTCTGTCTCATTCTCTAATCTTTCTCAGGCTTGTGCCTTCACTGAGGTCCCTGTAGCCTCAGTTCTACTTGCCAGCCTACCTGTGTCTGCTCACTAGCCAACATTCAAGCACTGCTTTGCAAGATCACTTGACTGGGTGAAAGCATTTTGTACAGGCAACAGAAATTGAAATCCAACCACACAACTGGAAAAACCCAAGTCAAAATATTCTGTTTGTCCATAACCAAAGGCATGGCCATACGAAAAACCTTGTTTCTTTGTTTATACTTGATTCTATTTTGCTTTCTTAAATTTTACTCCATGTAATTTCTTTCTTAAAAGGAAGTCTGCCCTAAGAAGGAAATGATGGATTTTGTTCAGTTAAGTTCAGTCGCTCAGTCCTGTCCGACTCTTTGCGACCCCATGAATCGCACCACGCCACGCCTCCCTGTCCATCACCAACTCCCGGAGTTCACTCAGATTCATGTCCATCGAGGCAGTGATGCCATCCAAACATCTTATCCTCTGTCGTCCCCTTCTCCTCCTGCTCCCAATCCCTCCCAGCATCAGAGTCTTTTCCAATGAGTCAACTCTTCGCATGAGGTGGACAAAGTACTGGAGTTTCAGCTTTAGCATCATTCCTTCCAAAGAACACCCAGGGCTGATCTCCTTCAGAATGGACTGGTTGGATCTCCTTGCAGTCCAAGGGACTCTCAAGAGTCTTCTCCAACACCACAGCTCAAAAGCATCAATTCTTCAGCCTCAGCCTTCTTCACAGTCCAACTCTCACATCCATACATGACCACTGGAAAAACCATAGCCTTGACTAGACGGACCTTAGTAAGGGGGGGTCTAACAAGTCAAAAGTATGAAAAGGTATCAGATGGAAGTTAATATCATTCTTATTGGTAGAAGATGTAGTTTCATGACAAAAGTAAGTGGGTTTACGGACTGTATTTCACAATTAGTCAGACTTACTCACCAACACAGGAGCAATGCTGTGAAGTTTCCCTAGGGAGGAGCAGGGTTGTAGGCAGCCCATTCCCAAGGGAGGGAATAAACTGAACAAGATACTTTGGTTATATTTTCCAAATTTACAAATCAAAGACTCCTTTCATCTCCCATAAGGGAGAATGAGTAAAGGAGCATTCTGAGTGCTGAATCACAGGTCAGGAAGTCATATTTCTTTAATTCTCTATACTCAGAAGAACACATCAGAAATAAAGATTCCTGCCCTTCACCCAGTAATTTTATTTGGCCAAATATTAAATAACCAATAAAGTTATTTACTTAAAATTCTAGAGAGCTAATATAAATTTTAATAAAGGACTTGATCTATTTCTCCATCAGTATTTCTCAATGGGGACAATATTTGCATTTTGAGAGGGACAATATTTCAATGTGCAAAGCTGATCTCACATTGTGGATCATTTAGCATCCTGGTCCTCGAGCACCAAAAGACAGCAGTGCTCAGTGCATCACTCACTAGCACAATAAAAAATGCTTCTACATGTTCTTAAATATTTTCTAAGTGAGGACATCTCCCCCACCTGCACCCCACCTGCTACAGGTGATGTATAAAAATTCTCAGAGTAGAAGACTCCACTATGAGTCCTGAAATATGAGTAAAAATTGAATTACTGGAGAAAAGTAATTATTTTCCAAGCAGAGGAAACATGTCGGATGCCCCTGAGGCTTAGAGAAGCACGGGCATACCAAAGAACTCAAAGAACGCCTCTGAGCTGGGAGTTGAGACAGTGTGGGAAGTGCTGCAAAGAAGGCTGGTGATACATGCAGGGACCCATGTCTTTATTGGGTCTTCGTTAGTGTAAAATACATGCAGTGGTTTAATAAGGGAATGGCATGTTGAGATTTTTGTTTTAAAGTCATTTTATTGTAAAATTTTCATTCACAATAAGTTCATTTCAAGTTAATGCTCACTGTTTGCACTAACTTGAACACCTTTCTAATTCACAGGACTTTTTTCTTTTGTGTATATATGTGACTTTTTGTTTATTTGTTGACGGGATTTTCTTTTGCACAAAGAATAAAAGCATTTTATATAAAATGAAGGCAAAGCATCTTTTAATTACCCATGCCTTCATTCTTCATTGATTTTCACACCATGTTATTGCACATGAGATGTAAATAAATCCAATTGTTCCATAACACATACCACACAAGAACCTCGTTCTCACATTGCTTAGTCTCTAAAACTTCAGGAGAGAAAGCTTCATAGATCTGCTGATGAAGGTGTTCAGTTAATTAACAGAGTGAAGAGAGGTTTCCTTTTGTTAAGGACATCTTTTCTTTACTGGGAGCTTGAAATTGGGGTCAGTGGCTTTCCTCCAGTGTCCCTGCTTACTTCCTGCTTAATAACTTTATTTGATCTAGCCTAAACTCCTCTCCCTCTCCTGGAGAAGGAAATGGCAACCCACTCCAGTATTCTTGCCTGGAGAATCCCCATGGAGAGAGGAGCCTTGTAGGCTACAGTCCATGGGGTGGCAAAGAGTTGGACACGACTGAGTGACTTCACTTCTTCACTTCTTCAAAGTAATAAAGACTTGTCTTAATGGTGCATTTCTACAATCCCACCCTATAGACAGTCCTTTAAAGTGCTGACAAAAAGAGAAAAAAGAAATCATAGAAGACATGCTGCTGCTGCTGCTAAGTCACTTCAGTCGTGTCCAACTCTGTGCGACCCCATAGATGGCAGCCCACCAGGCTCCGCCGTCCCTGAGATTCTCCAGGTAAGAACACTGGAGTGGGTTGCCATTTCCTTCTCCAATGCATGAAAGTGAAAAGTGAAAGTGAAGTCGCTCAGTCATGTCCAACTCCCAGCGACCCCATGGACTGCAGTCCACCAGGCTCCTCTGTCCAGGGGAATTTTCAGGCAAGAGTACTGGAGTGGGGTGCCATTGCCTTCTCTGTAGAAGACATAATTGCTCCCAAAACTATGATGAAATAGACTGAACATTTTACATTTCTTCATTTAAACATTTAATGGTAAAAAATCCAGTTTATTTTTAAGACAAGAGAAGGTGATTAACCAAGTAACAATATACAACTTTATACACTATGCATGTGGAGAAGAAAATGGAAACCCACTCCAGTACTCTTGCTTAGAAAATTCCATGGATGGAGGAACCTGGTGGGCTACAGTCCATGGGGTCACAAAGAGTCGGACACGACTGAGAGACTTCTCTCACACTATGTATGGAAAAGTCCTACTTAATGCTGCTTGTAGAAGTAAGTCATTATGTTCAATGGAGGGACTATAATTTCAGTATACCTGGTATACCATAACTAGTTCAAGGTTATTTTTTTCCCTCTATTTAACTTAACTCATTCTAATTATCCATAATACCCTTATACTTTCAGAGTCCTCCTTTTACTCCTAAGTGATGAATTAGAATAAAGAATTTCCCAAAATGTACAAAACTATTTTCAAATAAATACCTGACATAGCCTGCAGTGTTCATTATATCAGTTTCTAGGAAACCAAACACATAATTTTGCAGTAAATTTAGGGTCTAAGCTTAAAGTATTTTAATTCTCAACATATGCTTTCTACATAGTAATTATACAGCATGTAAAAACATAACAAAACATGCACTTTGGATTTCTTAAGATGGTTTTATATTGTAAAGGAAATATCTAAAACTGTGTCGTGCTAAATAGATGGCTAAAACCATCAGCAAATGAGATTCATGGAAAATATAAGCAATTATTTTGTCTGAGGAATGCTTCAGTGCAATTCCATACACTGTTTTCCTGAGAATGCTGAAAATATAACATATTCAACAGTTTGTTCACTCAATAATATTAACTGAGAGGATCTATATGGAAGAAGATGTAACCAGAGAGAGATTCGAGACTGCAAAGTCTTTGGATTTTACTTGCACTAAACAGGGGCTACTAGAAAGTTTCAGGAGAGCGACCACAGAGCAAATGCTGTGAAGCAATTATCCTTCATTAAAAAATAAATTTCACAAGAAGTACATCTCATTAAAAAGAATACACTTGAATCAGTTCTAATGAGATGGATGAAACTGGAGCCGATTATACAGAGTGAAGTAAGCCAGAAAGAAAAACACCAATACAGTATACTAATGCACATATATGGAATTTAGAAAGATGGCAATGATGACCCTGTATGCGAGACAGCAAAAGAGACACAGATGTGTAGAGCGGACTTTTAGACTCTGAGGGAGAGGGAGAGGGTGGGATGATTTGGGAGAATGGCATTGAAACATGCATACTGTCATGTAAGAAACGAATCGCCAGTCTATGTCTGATGCAGGATACAGCATGCTTGGGGCTGGTGCACGAGGATGATCCAGAGAGATGTTATGGGGAGGGAGTGGGTGGGAGGGGGGTTCATATTTGGGAACGCATGTACACTCGTGGTGTATTCTTTTCAATGTATGGCAAAACCAATACAGTATTGTGAAGTAAAATAAAGTAAAAATAAAAATTTAATTAAAAAAATAAAAATAAATTGTTACTTATAGTGAACTGTAAATATAAAAGGTAAATTAATAACAATTGAAAGACAATTAATCATAGTACTTATATATTTTCATTTTGTGATGAAAATATGCTGAGAACTATACTCTGTTACTATTTAACAGAGGAAATTAGACAAAATTTTTTTTTAATCTTTTTTTTTCAATAAGAGTAACAAACATCATAACTTTGATTTGTGACAGCTACATTTTAAGAAGGATGGGTTTTTAAATAAGTGCTCTGCACATTACTTATTAATTAAAACTACCATTTGAACACTTTCTATGTGCCAAGAACTATTCTATGAACAAGGACTTTTCAGTTTAGAAAAAGAATAAAAAAATGATTATTCAGATGTAATGTAAAAAGACTTTAAAAGAGGTACTCATCAGAGCATGTGGGAGCTTAATATTTTGAGTGGTTTTGTCATGGGAAAACCTTCTCCAAGAGTCAGGCTGATTTTGGGAAAAAAAAAAAAACAAACAAAAACTATTTATCCAAATGCAGTATGTGTGTTTGTGTGTATGGGTGTTAAGAAAGGTAAGAAGGAGTGGGAGAGAGAAAGTTAGTGAAAGTGAGAAAGGAAAAGTGTCTTAGAGCGACCAATGTACAGAAAGACACAGAGGACTGTAAGTATATAATGTAACATTTACTTGGGCTTCCCTGGAGGCTCAGAGGTTCAAGAACTGAGTGTCAGGAAAACAGGCAAAAGTTGCAAATTATATGTGAGGAAACTTCTATTATATACCAGGGAATTTGGAATATTCTAATCTTAAATGATTCGATGAGCGATATAGTACTAAAAGGTCTTCCCTGGTAGCTCAGCTGGTAAAGAATCCACCTGCAATTCAGGAGACCCAGTTCAATTCCTGGGTCAGGAAGATCCCCTGGAGAAGGGAGAGGCTACCCACTCCAGGATTCTTGGGCTTCCCTGGTGGCTCAGATGGTAAAGAATCTGCCTGCAAGTGGAAGACCTGGGTTTGATCCCTGGGTTGGAAAGCTCCTCTGCAGGAGGGCTTGGTGACCCACTCCAGTATTCTTGCCTGGAGAATCCCATGGACAGAGGAGCCTGGTGGGCTACAGTCTATGGGGTCACAAAGAGCTGGATATAGCTGAGCAACTAAGCACAGCAGCTCCGTGGTACTAAGTCAAAATGACATGATAATATTTGCACTTTGGGGAGCTCATTTTGGCCTTATTATGTCTTTGATAGGACAGCCAAGATGAAAGATCAGTTAGAATATTCAATCAGGCACATAAGAAACAGTATGGACTTTAATTAAGACAGCCTGGTAAAAGGGATAGAAAATGATGGACACTGCTGAGAAATGTCAAAGAGGCAAAACTGACAAGACAATATGCCAAAATGGGTGGTGGTGGGGGCAGGAGATGTCAAACTGGACATCTAGATTTCCAACTTATTCAACTAGGTATGTGGTGGTGTCATTAATTGAGATAGGAAACAAGAAGGGCAGAGAAAGTTTCAAGCTATAAGGTCAGAAAAATTAAGGATTTGATTTTAGATATGTTAAATCTGAAGGGCTGTGAAGCAGTTAGGTTGTTTGGTGTGCTTCATGTCTCAGGATAAAGATCTGACCCGGAAATACAGATTTGAGTTTTAACACTGTGGGCGTGTCAATGACTTGAGCTGGAAATATACACAAGGGTTTAACAGCATAGGCATTGACACTATAAGAAAGATTAGATCACTTACTAAAAGTGTGTTCCATAAGCAAGAAAGCAAGAGAAGAAGTCTGAGGCTAAAAACCTGAAATAATGGGATAACCAGTATTAAAAGGGCAGGAAAGGGAAGAGGAATCCTGAAGAAAAGACAAAAAACAAAATGAGGGATGAAAAATGTTGAAAAATATGTTGCTCCACAAACTAAAGAAGATAGTATCAAAAAAAAGGGAGAAGAATGGACACAGTCCCATGCAATAGGGGGGACAGGCAGGACAGGGTCAATTTTTCTTAAGGGAGAATTTTGTATTTATAATTCCATCTTCTCTTACAGTTTTGTTCTGTCTCACAGAATGCCTAGGACATTATGTATCATCATTACTTTGAATGATGATAAGTATAGTATAGTCTGCATCACTTTAAGGCAAGCATTTTTAAACACCTTAATGATATATACTTTGCATATGTGGCATAAATTTATTAAAATAATTTCTGACTTTTAAACCTGCATATATGTAATTATATATTATAAACTATAATATCATATAAATATAATATATATATTAGTTCTGACCCTTGAGTGAAGGCGCTCAGTCATGTCCAACTCTCTGTGACCCCATGGACTGTAACCTATCAGGCTCCTCTGTCTATGGGATTTTCCAGGCAAGAGTACTAGAATGAGTTGCCATTTCCTTCTCCAGGGGATCTTCCCTTGAACCTGGAAAAATATACACAGTATATCCATGACAGGGTAGGCTAGTTACATTAAATGTTTCTTATTACATGTGATTCTCCTCATTGCTATACTATGATTTTTCACATTTACTCCTTATATTCATCTATGTGAGTATTCTTTAATTTTATGGTACAAATAAGGTAATTTTAGAAACTGAATATTCCCTATTTACTTATTAAATAAACATTAACTACAAATTGCTAATTGTTTGATCAGACTTCCCGGCAGATAATCAGGAATTTCTGACTCACTTGATAATATAAAATAGAATGTCAGCTAATATGTTTAGTGTAAACTTCATTAGCATTTTAAACTAAGTACTTGCATTTTGCTTTTTATAAGATATTTAAACCTGCAGGGGTTATTCCTAAAAGTATTGTTAGTAGGATTGCAAGTGACTGTTTCCTTTTTGATCTTATTTGGTTCTCAACACTGTTACTCTAGATTTGGGTGAAGGAGCTACAAAAGACATTTTAAGATGGGGTTGCCATCAAAGTTTGTAATTTCTGATGTCAAAATGACTAGTTACAAGAGCAAAACAGGCTGGGTGTAACTTAACAGGCTCTGGATGAAACCAGTGTACCAGGAACTTATGTCCAGCTGAAGAAGAAGAAGGAGCTACTCTTTAAATGCAGGCAACATTTGCTTTCTGCATGCTATGCTTTAAAAATAATGTACATGAAATACTGTCACTAATGGTTACCCCTGAGAATAGGAATATAATTCATGTTCATACATAATGCCAAATATTAGACATGGGGTTTTTGTCTTTAACATCAACTTCGATCTTCTGTACTTATGTCATGCTTGGTTTTTCTCATGGATTTTGGCATTTGGTATTTTAATTAAATAATGCCTTTCTTCATTCAACATGAAAAAAAGTTTGACTATGTAATTGCAGGTTTCCATTTTATTTTCATTGTTTAGATTACCACTTCATTCTAATTGTATATCTTGCAGAAAGAATTATAGGAATAGGTCTGAAATGGTTATAATTATAGTGGTATTTAGGTTAAATAGTGGAGAACATATTTTCCAAGTTTAAAAGCACATTCAGTTCTCCAGAGATTGGAGATACAGAGTATTGGACTAAAATGGGTGTCACGCTTTCTGGTTTGCTATTGTTATTACTATATTTTTCCTCAAAAATTTTAAAAGGACCAAATTAGATATATTCCTGAAAGAAAACATTTTAAACATAAATTTAAAACATTCTAAATATGCAAAGACAAAATTTGGAATATAGGTAGCCTTTAAGACATGCACGCCTGATTTCAAAATGCCTGATACTTATCCTGGGCTCATTTCTATAAGGCGTCCTTATAAAGGCTGTGGGTGAAGGAAAAACAATGAGAAAGCATTTGTCTACTTCAGTCAATCTACTTCTGAGTCTAATTGTGAAGAAATAGGAAAAGGTCTGCTTTTTAGTTCCCAGGATGGGGTGTGTTATCATCTACTATTGATATTTACGTCCCTTTCTGAGACTAGAGTTAAGAATGAAAATTTGTTTCATTAAAAAATGATGCATTTAGGGATTTCTTCCCTAGAGCATTTCAAAGTTCAATGTTTTATATTTGGGTTTAGGATTTGTGTGGACTGGGCTTCTTTTCCTTGCCTTCCATCATAAAGTATAGGGAACATGTCCTTGGATTTTTCCCACTTTCTTTTCTATTCCACCCTTCTTTACCTTGTATCATCCAGCTTTTTCTAGACTGTCTCACCTCTAGGTATTGGAGAATTTCACTACTCAAACTTGTCCAACTCAAGCCTCTGTCCATCTCAATTTTCAAAGGCAATCATATTCATGCTTAGGACATCAGCAGGTGGGTGGATGGAATTGACAATCTAACAAGCCCAGACTACTACAAACCCAGCAAGCTGCAGAGGTCTATTATCTGTCCTCCCTTCTCCCAGCCTCCCAGGCATGAGGACTTGCCAGAGGAGTGGATTTCTTTCCCATTCACTGATCTCCTGCCGCAATATGACCCATTCTATGAAGCTTAGACTTTTTGGCTATGGTTTTTACAACCTAACTCTTGTCCCAGTTTTTCTATAGGGATTATTTCCTGTATATATAGCCAATGCCTATGGGTCTGCTTTGAACAGGAGTAGAGTTTCTGGAATAAAAAAAGGTTCTGGCTTCCTGCTTCTTCAGAATGGGACACTGTTGTTAGGAGATTCCTGTCAAAAAGTCCCATATTCCAACTTCCAAGATTGAAGGCCATGGTTAATAACATAACCCTGGATGATCCCTAGCCCACTCTGCTTTATTAGCCATTATTTAACTTGGCAGCACCCTCCACCTTTGCCAGTACTCTAGGTGAGGTAGCCCTCCACCACTGCCCATGTGCACTCCTAGTTTATTGCCTACATGTATACCAGAATATATTTCCTGGTGGCCCAGATTGCAAAGAATCTGCCTGCTATGCATTAGACCCAGGTTTAACCTCTCAGTCGGGACAATCCCCGGGAGAAGGGAATGGCAATGCACTCCAGTATTCTGGCCTGGAGAGTTCCATGAACAGAAGCACCTGGAAGGCTTACAGTCCATGGGTTTGCAAAGAGTCAGACAGGTCTGAGTGACTAACACTTTCACTGGCTATGCCATTGTCAGCCACTGGAGTTTTTAATAAGAGAGTAGGAACTAGCTACAAGAGCAAACCACCAGGACACAGAAACATGGTTACTCCATTGATAGCCTGAAGTCATACCTACTGAAAATACACATCATTTAAGATGATGAGCTCTTAATATAACAGTAAAAGAATGCCCTTCTTCAAAATTTATCTCCATCTTCCCTCATTTCAGCCCCCAGAGAATTCCTCACAATCTTCTTCCATCAAAAATAAGAAGACTTTTCATTTCTTCACACTTCAGCACACATCATCATTGTTTTTCTCCTATCACCAAGTTCTACTTCATAAACATTGGGCATGATAAAGTCTAGAATCTTCTCCAGAGGGTCTACCTTTTAAAAATAGGCTTGGGCTCAGAGAAATTGATTGGTCAACTTAGGTGATTGCTAGCCAAAGTACTAACTATGGCAGCACCTTTACAAACTCACTGGTGAACAGAATTGAAACGAATACCGCTTTATACAGTAGAGAAAATATAAATAAAATGAATTCCTTAGAACTATATATCTATGGGTCTATCTGCATTTATATATCACTATATCTCCATTTATATGTATGTATGTATGTATCTATCTACACTCATAGATAAAGCTATATTTCAAAAAATTGGGAAGAATATGTATTAATAGTTACTGCTTATTAGCAGAAATAATAATCTTATCCATCAGGTGATCACTGCCAAACTCACAATCCAAAGGATGGTGCAAAATAATAAGTTATTGATCACAGGTTAGAATCTGGACTAAATTCAACTAGAAAGGGTGCCTAGAAGCAATTTCTCCCTTGGTCTCTATTCCACTTTCTTTGGCAACTCCTCTGCTCTGGCTTCTGTGCCATAATTCCATACTGCTGCAATCCCTTGAAATCAAGGCTAGAGTGATAAATTTATGGTTTCAACCTGATGCAATAGAGGATTCCTACATTCTTCAAGCTGGAACAAACACAAGGTTTTCTCAGCTGGCACAGCACTAAAGAATCTGCCTGCAATAGAGGAGACACGGGTTCAATCCCTGGGTGAGGGAGATCCTCTAGAGAAGGAAATGGCAGCCCACACTAGTATTCCTGCCGGGGAAATCCCATGGGCAGGGAAGCGTGGAGGACTACAGCCTTTGGAGTCAGAAAAGAACGGGACATGATTGAGCACAGGGAGACTAATATACCAAAAACAAAACAAAACGTTCCAACAAGACAAAGGAGAAAGCACCACCAAAAACAATGGCAACAGAGCTTCTCCTTCGTTCATGCTGGTCACTTGTCTCAGATAACATCATATCAACTTGATAACATATTGTTCTAAAATCTTCTTCAATGGATAGAGGGGACAGAATATGGAAAAAAGAGTGAATAAAACGTAGGGCAGAGGACTCTGCAATCAGGTTTCTCTCTCTCATCCTTCTATCTCTTTCTCTATGTTTACATGTAAATAATACAGTGAGAAAGCATGAAATACAAATAACATTAAAGTTGCATTTTATGTTTGTCTTTCACTGTCCTTTTCTATTCAATGGGGTAGTCTTGCCCTTCCTTCTGATGACAGTTTGTGTGTGTCAAATTACCTTTTGTCACAGACCATCATATAGTCACACTTAGTCAAGAACAGGGTCCTAATTTGGAAATTATAATGTCCATGATATGAATAAAAATTTTACCTTAGTTTACCATTAATTTACTTTTCAGGCTCAGTATGGTATCTCTGTGAAATCAGTAAAAAATACCCTTTTCTCTTAGCATACCAGAATCCCCTGCCAGGGCTTGGCCAATGGAACACTGGGTCAGTTTCAGCTTCATCTCACCCACTCAGTGGATTTATAGTACACTATGATCAAAGCTGAGAGTAAGCTCTGAACAATCATAGAATCACATAGCTGAGCCCTGCGTCCTTCCCATAGCAGGAAGATGGAGGCAGAGTGCTTTTGCTATGCACTCTCTTCCTAGTCGTCTCTTCCCTCAACAAACTAGCAGCTGTTTCTCTTAAAGGTCAAAAATATGGAGAAAGGAAAAACAGTAAAGAGTAAAACAGTTCTTATTTATTTGGGCAACTCTGCACTCCAACCACAATAATGGTTAAAAGATGGCTCATCTTCTTGTGAGGTTTCCAGGGGCCTTAATAGGTTCCATCCTGAGCCCCTTTCTCCTGAAGTTCATTTAATCTTGCCAGATGTTTTCTATTCTGTGTGGCCATTTGAATGTCAGGGTCTCCACCCTTTTTCTGCTGAGGTCTTCTTGCCCCTCCATGAAGCCCTCCTAGGCGGGATGCACAATGGTCCCATGCTTCTTCTTCCAGGTGGCTCTCTCTTGTGGCCCAGAAAAATATATGCATCTCTTGCCTAGACAAACTGTAGGACTTCAGACCACCAGATCCCAGTGAAGCAGCACCCTCCTCACTTAGCTATTAAGCACTTACTTTTCTTGCCCTCTAAATTTCCCAGGCAAAAGTCAGATCCCAATCTACAGTCCATTTCAACTCTCAGAGTCAGGATTCATGCTCCAAACCTCTGTGCCTGCCAACTTCAAGGAATACATTTCAAATTTCTCTAAGCATCCCTTTCTGAATCTTTCTAGCTAGCCTCAGCACTAGACGATAGCTAAATCTCCATCCTCTCACCCAAAAATGCACAAGATATAGTGAGGAAGCACAGAAGTGAAACCATTGTCTCCAAATAAATCTCTTCACTGATCACTTCACAAAATAATTATTTTGTGATAATGATCTTTTAGATTTTTCCAGATGGATATAGGATTCAAAAGCATGAAGCTCTTGAATACCTTTAAAATTCTATCCAAGTTACTTTGTCTCTTTAAGTTGGCCCCTCAAACTGGTGCTACTGTCAAAAAATGAGGCCAAAAATGTCCCATTTTTACTTACCTGTTAAATATACAGGGCATATGTGTCAGTCAAGAAATAAAAAATAACCACCAAAGCTCAGTGGCTTAAATAAAGAAAGGTTTCTACCTGTTCCCTGTTGTGTGATCATCAGTCAAGGCTCTAGTCTGCACTGACATCGTCGTCACTCTGTGGACTGACAGTCCAATCACTACCAAGAGCATCGAGAGCTTCAGGGGCAGAGCGAACATTGAACGTGGCGCTGCACATACTAGTCTTATTATCCTGCAGAAAAAAGTGATGTGGATGCACTTGAGTTGAACAGGTAGAGAAGCATAATTCTCCTGCAAGGAAGACACAGGTGAGAATTTCGTTTTATACTGTCTCAGCACTTTAGCCACTCTAGTCTTGAAGGGAAACTACAGAGGAATTCAATCACTGGTTGTGACAGAATATATCTAGTCCGGGGTCGTATGACAGAATAGCAAATGGTCAGATATGAATCAGGAAAGAAAACTTCACTCATCAGTTCTGTCTTGGGGCTTACATATCTGATGGAGCAGATACTTTAAGGTCCTTTTGCAAAATTTCCTTGCTTTTATACATTATAAACATACTTATTTCAATGATGGTGCTGCCTGAGTACCTAATAAGGCTAGGGAAAAACATATAGGCTAGAGGAAAAAAATAAGATTAGGGGTAAATGTATAGGCCAGAGGAGAAAAATAATTATTACACACCTACTATGAGAAAGACATGGTCATAGTCACTTTACAAAGTTAGCATGGTTAATTCTTCCAAAAAATCTTGTGAAATAGCCATTACCATCCTGTTTATATACTAAGAAGCTGAGGTTCATAGAGATTAGATGATTGCTAAAGACTGATCATTAAGACAGAGCTAGAATTCAAGTATTTGGTCCTCCCATTAGACCACCAATGGTTGTTTTCCTGGGCTATACTCTCTTTTTTGATATCCTAATATTGTCCTGAGAAGACTCCTGAGAGTCTCTTGGATGGCAAGGAGATCAAACTAGTCAATCCTAAAGGAAATCAACCCTGAATATTCATTGGAAGGACTGATACTGAAGCTGAAACTCCAATATTTTGGCCACCTGATGTGAAGAGCCAACTCAGTGGAAAAGACCCTGATCCTGGGAAAGATTGAAGGCAGGAGAAGGAGGTGACAGACATGAGATGGTTGGATGGCATCACTGACTTAATGGACATGAGTTTGAGCAAGCTCCGGGAGATAGTAAAGGACAGGGAAGCCTGGCATGCTTCAGTTCATGGGGTCACAAAGAGTCGGACATGACCGAGTGACTAAACAAGAACAATATTGTTCCTAGAGGATTCCTTAGACTGTGCTTCCTAATCAGGACTCAGCAAATCAACTCGTATATGGCAGGGGGATTTTTGTTTTGGTGGGAGTGGTTATTTTGTTTTTAAACATGGCCAAGTCTACTTTATTAACCAGCTGATCAGCATTTTACTATTCAAAAAACTACTTGTTTCAATTTGGAATATGCAGAGCTATCATATACCCTATTTTTTTAAGAGAAGAATTATTGAACAGAAGTGGGTAGGAGGCTAGGAAACAAGATTCCAGCTGACTAAACCTGCTTTCCTTCATATGCTTTGAGAGCCATAGGCCTCGGTGAAGAATAAAATCATGAAATTTTAGAATTAGAAGGGAACTTGAGCTCATATGGTAAAATCTTCATATTTAACAGGTAAGATAATGAAAAGTTAAGTTCAAAGACCATTAATGGTTAGGGTAGTTATCCTACAAGATGACCATGAATGATCCTTATCTTCTAGCATTTATGCTATTGTTTAATTCCCTCACATACTGAATCAAAACTTACCTCTAAAGCCAAGATAATATGGTAGATGTGATGATATATAATATTCAAAGCTGGGTTATAAAGGCACTGAAGATTTTAGTTTGATCTCTTAGATCACTTTCTTCATATAAACCCAGTCACCATGTTGTAAGAACACCCAAGAAACCCCATAGAAAGCATCCATTCTGTCAGAACCAATTAGCCCTCTATGTGCATGAACCACTTTAGAAAAGATTTCTCTAGCCCACTCCAACCTTCAGATGAGTGCTAGCCCAGTTGACATCTGAGTACATCTTATAAAAGACCTTGAGCCAGAGCTACCCAAATCAGCTACTGGCAAATTCCTAGCATACTATCCCAATCTTATGAGATAGCAAATGACTGCTGTTGTTTTAAGTCATAAGTTTTAGGATGATTTGTTATGCAGCAGCAGATAACTAATATAGAGATTTACTCTAGGACAGACAGGTCTTTGCAGGGGGATATATAAATAGTTTCTGGTCATCTCATCAACTCCAACACTCTGAGATTTGATGGTAGACTACTGTGGGGTTTGCCATGACCAATAGCACTATCTTTACATACTTATGTGCTCTATTTCATCCTTTCTCCAGAATATTTCTCAGAGCATAAATTATCCTATCACTTTTTCTACTTAAAAAATGCCTATTTTTCCTTTCACCCAACATTCTTCTCCAGCTATCAATCCTTTTCTAAGATCCACTTTATAGAAACACTCTTTAATAGTGTTATCTATATTAACTATATCTGTTTCCTCATTCCCAATTCTAAAACCCTCCCCATTCATTTTATTATCCATACTTCTATGAAAACATTTACAGTAAGAGTACCAGTGACCTCCATATTGCTAAATCTGATGAACAATTCTCCAGACACAATTAACTCAACTTTTCCACAGTGTTAGAAAGAGCTGATGACTGACTTCCTCTTGAAATACTTTCTTAACTCAGATCCCCAGACACCATACATTCCTGACTTTGTTCCTTCTTTATTATCTCATTTTATTTTCCTTACCTTTCTTCCTACCACAGATGTTTAAATGTCAGAGTGCCCAGAACTCAGTTTGGAATTTTCTATCCACATTTACTCCCTTGGTGCTCTCAGTCAGGCCCATGACTGACCACTCTCAAATACAGATTTCTTATGTTCAACTCCCCTCTGAGCTCCAGTGCAATATGCCCAACAACCCACTAAATAGCTGCATCAGATACCTAGTATATCTGATATATTTAATGCGAACAAACCCAAATTCTTGGTTTCCTACCCTAAACCTGTTTGTTCTTAGTCGTTTTACTTTGGCAAATAGAATGAGTAAATCTGGTCTTTCTCAGTCTTTTTCACTCACTTGGGTAACCACCCCTAGGATCACAATTGTGTTCTTTTATATACTATCCCAAACCACCAGCCACTAGTCTACCTATTTAATGTACCCAGAATAAGAACTCTTCCAACTGCTATTGCCACTGCCCTAGGTAAGCCACCTTCATGTCCTCCTTGGATTACTTAATTTATTGGTTTCAACTGGTTCCTTTGCATCCTTTCTCACCCTTCTACTGTCCACAGTCTGTGTGGCAGTTAAAGGTGTACACAAAACTCTCCAGTGGCTTCCCATTATAATTAAAATAAAAAATCCCTACCATGATCTGTAAGTCTCCAAGATTTACCTGGTTCTAACTCTATATCATTTGTTCCCTTACTCCTCAATCTAGTTCAGTAACTTCCTTGTATGTGAAATGCACAAGACACAGTCTCGCATGAAGACTTCACACTTCATGTTCCACCTGCTAGAAATGGTGTTCTCTGTGTATTCACATTCTTTACTGCCTCATTTCCATCAAATTCATTTCAAAACACCTCTTTTAAACAGGCCTTTTCTAAATACTCTACCTAAAAATCCATGTCTCTCACCCTCTAAACCTCTTCAGTTGATAGTTTTCACAGCATGCATAATCTTCTTTATATTATATTGCCCATTTATTTGATCGTCTGTCTTCCCTATCAGAATATAAACTCCATGAAGGTTGGGACATTTTGTCTTCACCACCATATATCCAGTGCCTAAACGAGTTCCTGACACATAATCCACATTCTACAAATTATATTTTTGAATGACTGCATGAATTAACGTTTATGTGAATCCTCAAGAATTCACTGCAGCAAGTAGATTTTGAATGCTCATCATTTTATCTCTAGCATGGAGTCCTTTGGCACATAATTAATGCTCCATAAATATTTATCTAATAAGTCAATATAAATGTGATTATCATAGAAACACACATAAATCCAGAGTATGTGGGAGCCAATGCCTTGCCCAATGGGCCAATGCAATTGCTTCCTCTGAACATTGTGCCTAGCTGGTCAAACCCCAAACAGTACATTTTTCTGAAAGTGAATGAATGTCCTAATAAATATTAATAAGTGAATGGATACTTGTTCCTAGAAAATATTTTTGACAAGAAAGAACAGATAGTTATCAACCTCACATACAGCAGAATAGTCTAGGAGGATAAGAAGTGAGAAAGATTTTATTTGGTTAGTAGGATATGATGAATATTTTCCAAAAGAATAAATCTAATAAAATGTTTGGGGCAGAAGCCAGGTCATATGAGACTAAATGAGTTAAAACATAACAGTATTAAAATCAGACAAAATTTAGAGGAGGTTGCCAGAAAAGGAAGAATAAAAGGAGAGTAGGTTAACTGAGCAGAAGAGTCATTTAAAATCATTTTACAGTCAGGATTAATGATTTCTAAGCATATTTCCATGCAGCGTGTAGAAAGTGACAATGCCTATAATTTGAAATGAATATATCTTTTCCTAATTGTTTTCGCAGTCCTAGGTAACAGACTAAGAATATCTAACTAAAGCAAAATCTCTTTCTAGGGAAGATGTGATCTAAACTCATCAGGGATGTTCAGTTCAGTTCAGTCGCTCAGTCATGTCCGACTCTTTGCGACCCCATGAATCACAGCACGCCAGGCCTCCCTGTCCATCACCAACTCCCAGAGTTCACTCAGACTCACGTCCATCGAGTCCGTGATGCCATCCAGCCATCTCATCCTCTGTTGTCCCCTTCTCCTCCTGCCCCCAATCCCTCCCAGCATCAAAGTCTTTTCCAATGAGTCACCTCTTCGCATGAGGTGGCCAAAGTACTGGAGTTTCAGCTTTAGTATTATTCCTTCCAAAGAAATCCCAGGGCTGATCTCCTTCAGAATGGACTGGTTGGATCTCCTTGCAGTCCAAGGGACTTTCAAGAGTCTTCTCCAACACCACAGTTCAAAAGCATCAATTCTTTGGCGCTCAGCCTTCTTCACAGTCCAACTCGCAAATCCATACATGACTACTGGAAAAACCATAGCCTTGACTAGACAGACCTTAGTTGGCAAAGTAATGTCTCTGCTTTTGAATATGCTATCTAGGTTGGTCATAACTTTTCTTCCAAGGAGTAAGCATCTTTTAATTTCATGGCTGCAATCATCATCTGCAGTGATTTTGGAGCCCCCAAAAATAAAGTCTGACACTGTTTCCACTGTTTCTCCATCTATTTCCCATGGAGTGATGGGACCGGATGCCATAATCTTCATTTCTGAATGTTGAGCTTTAAGCCAACTTTTTCTCTCTCCTCTTTTACTTTCATCGAGAGGCTTTTTAGTTCCTCTTCACTTTCTGCCATAAGGGTGGTGTCATCTGCATATCTGAGGTTATTGATATTTCTTTCCAATCCCAAAGAAAGGCAATGCCAAAGAATTCTCAAACTACCACACAACTGCACTCATCTTACACGCTAGTAAAGTAATGTGCAAAATTCTCCAAGCCAGGCTTCAGCAATACATGAACCTCAAACTTCCTGATGTTCAAGCTGGGTTTAGAAAAGGCAGAGGAACCAGAGATCAAATTGCCAACATCCGCTGGATCATGGAAAAAGCAAGAGAGTTCCAGAAAAACATTATTTCTGCTTTATTGACTATGCCAAAGCCTTTGACTGTGTGGATCACAATAAACTGTGGACAATTCTGAAAGAGATGGGAATGCAGACCACCTAACCTGCCTCTTGAGAAATCTGTATGTAGGCCAGGAAGCAACAGTTAGAACTGGACATGGAACAACAGACTGGTTCTAAATAGGAAAAGGAGTACGTCAAGGCTGTATATTGTCACCCTGCTTATTTAACTTATATGCAGAGTACATCATCAGAGATGTTTGTCCATTCTAATTTGCCTCATCCTTTTATTATGTGTAAAACACAAACCAATAGTGATAAATAAGAATTACTAAAGAAGGATTTTTCAGTCTTTTTAGAAGCTCTTAATGCTAAGCAATACCTTTAACATATAGGAAACTTTAGTTTTTGATATGTAGTTTATGTGTCTTTTATGAACTACAATACTGTAGAAACGTTTACTATTTCTTCCAATACTTCCTCAATATTAATCATATCTCCCAAAAGATAATTAAGTTCAAGATAGTTTTCTTATGTTATTCCTTGATGATATATATTAACCTTATATTATAAAACAACTCAAATCTACTTACATAAATGTTTAGATGAAGATGTTTTTAGATAAAGTGCTTTTTTTCCCTTATTAAATGATGTCAGAGGGTCATTTGCATGCTAGTTGATATTTGATCATTTTGTAGAAATGGAATTGCTTATCCTCAAAATTTCACTATTTCGTATATTCTTTAGTCAGTCAAGTAGGAACTACCACCTCATATTACAAATGGAGCAACTGAGATGAAGTAAGTTGCCCAAAGACACACACCTGGCAAGAGGAGAAGACAAGAATCAGACCTGAACTTCTGACTATGGATCCAGAATACTTCACACAGCATCCTAATTGTTTCATGATGATCTAACAGTGAGATTCTGCCTCGCTGGGAGTAACAGAAAAATATGTAATATTAATGGCTTAAGATAGAAGAAAAGTCTCTTCATGACAGTCCTTGGCTAGAAGGGCCACTGGTTTCAGTTTTAGAAGCAGTAGCAAGTTTTCATTTACTCTTCTGGCTGTGCATATAGACAAGTCATTTATATTTTGCATAACTGTGTGCCAGGCTAAAGATACATAAAGAAAGGGCACCAGGAAAGGAAATCTGTGGTTTCTGATGCAAAGAAATATGGAGACAAATATAGATAGATAAATATAGATAAAAATACAGTTTTTCTTTTGTGTTATGTATATTATAGATAATATATATAATGTTATAGGTGCATGTGTGTTTATGTATATCCACACACATATATACATATATGCATACATATATACATACATGCATTTAGGGCTACCCTCATGGCTCAGACAGTAATATATATATATATATATAGCTATACAGATAACTTGGAAGCTATATAACTTCAGGATTTAAAATTGGACATTATTTCATAATCTGGGTTATAATGAAATAAGCTGTTATTAAGATTCAACTACTTTTTCTTTGAAAAAATGAAAGTCTCCAACTTGTTTTAAAATACTTTATATTGTTTTCATTTATCTGCCTGTCTTGGCAGAATATATGAACAGTAATGTTATCATCTATGCTATGCAGATAAGCTGCCTGCAGTGAGAAGGCTCAATGAAAGGCTCAAAAAGACCATCCCTCCTCTTCCTACCCTTGCCTTCTTTGAGCTGTCCAGAGAGTTTGTGGGCAGAACTCCTAAAACAGCCAGTTACTCCCAGCAGCTGACATAATATGTGCTGCTACTCTGCTCGCCCATTGATTCAAGATGGCCCCAAATTCTTCTAAATACTCTCTCTTTTGGAGATATTTATTGCTTATTGCGATTTGCTCATTAGACTTAAGAAAGCAGACCAGTCAATTCCAGATATCAGGGTCCATTTTATTACAGCCCTGTAGGGAACATATAAGGATGAGAGATTAGCAATCATCATGCTTAAAAGACAACATGGTTTTCCAACTCCATGAGACATTTTTCCTTCCCAGTACCAGCTGCTTTTTCTTCATTTACACTGTGGAACTCACATGCCATTCCTGATACAGTCTGAACAACTTCTATGAGACAGGGATTGTACTGACTTTTTCCAACACAATTTTTTATATTAAAAACTAGCCCTTAAAATATTACTACTGACAATGGGAAATGGATTAAAACAATCTGGAAGAAAATAAGTAGCAATAATATAGGTTATATTTAATACTAGATCACAGACTTTGCTAGGCATTCTAATAAAGGATTCATTCTATGCAGTCAGAAAATAATATGGTCAAGCAAATTTTGTGCTAACTTCCATGTGCCACATGGAAGCTTTAATTAACCTGTCTTGTGAGTCACTGAGCCTTTATGAATTTCATTTATATTGCATTGTGTGAACATGACATTTACTTCTTCACACCATTTTTACTTTTTTCAATTATTACCATGAAAAAATTTATTGAGCAAATGTCACTGCCAAAGAAGCCATGGCCCAATAGTGGCCATTCCTCCAGGTGACGTATTGGCTGCTAAAACACAGCAATATAAAGAAAAGGCTTGGAGTTTCTTAATGTGACCTTTAATACCCAGAACTGGTATCCTGATCTTGTTAATGAAGTAACTTGAAAACATACACAGAGAACCCAAAGGAAAAAGCCAGCGTGGTCATTTATGAAAAACAGAATTTTTTGCCTTTGAATTTTCTTAAGGAACACAGAGTTATTTTCATGCATTAAAGACCAAATCTATGCTTTCTTTATTTCAATATTCATAGCACAAAAGATGTCAAGCTTATGCTTGATCTCTCTTAGTTACAATAATAAATGTCACTGACCAGTAAAGCTACTGTGTCAAAGCCATCTGCACCATTCCAATTCCCTCAGTACCTGATAAGAGAAGGTTATTCGTTGTATATCCAGAACCTGACAATCTTTTAGTAATTAGGGTAGTTTTTCACTGCTCTGTGGATGCTGAGAAAAGAAAAAATATTATGAGTGTTTAATGAAATGCTCCATAACCTTGCAGTAAGATAATCTTATTTTTCCAACAAGATAAAAAAAAAAAAAGGCAAATAGATTTTAAAGAGGTGAAATAAGGGCACATCTTAAAGCAATGTGCAAAGTAAACATCAGGTAAAATACAAAGGCTGGAAGAATTGATTATGCCACTTGGTTGCTCTCCTGTGGAATATAAAAGAAGGAGGGACATGCTCTGTTACTCCCTGCATGTAGAAGTCGAGCTTGGAAACAATATACTGACATCTCTGCCATACAGATAATGCCAACAAGCTAATATGCTGAATCAACAATTATCATTTAGAAACTTTCTGGGTCCACTGATGGACAGGTACAGAGTGTATCTTAATGGTCTTCTCTTTACATGCCAATTTTAATAAAAAGAAATAAAATTACATGAGAGAGAATGAACATCAAGGGCTGAAAGGAAAATGCAGCAAAACCAAAAAGATAAAATAAAAAATGCTTCATCAAACATAAAAAATAGCCAGAGGATTACTCCATTACTCATTACAAGATTAAAGAAACCTGTAACCACCGTCATGCGGTTAGACACTACAACACAAATACTGGCAGACTACATGTGATATTAGATGTTTAGCACATTGTTTCTGACAGTGTCTATTAATACATTTTTATCATTACTCTATCTTAATTATCACAATCATTCTTACTGGCCATGATCTAAACATCATAGACTAGAAAAGCACAAGCTCACAGAAATCTGACTGAATGATTAGTAATTCTCAGTATAAAGATCAAAAGGAGAGGGGTTAGCACTTATATTTTTATGTATATGGATTATTGCTACTATTTCAAACTCATAAGCTATTCAGCTCCACAGAAAAAGAAAATACTCTTTCAAGCACATTCTGCTCTAGATTTCACGGAAGTTTCTTGACTCAGCCCAGAACAAGTACCAATATCTTTAAAAACTCTGTTAAAAGTTAAAATATTGGGACATCCCTGGAAGTCTAGTAGTTAAAACCACACGCTTCCAGTGGAGGAAGTGGAGGTTCAAACACTAATTGGGGAATGAAGATCATTCATGCCACAAAGGGGTAGCCAAAAAAAATCAGTCAGTTCAGTTACTCAGTCGTGTACAACTATTTGCAATCCCATGGACTGCAGCACACCAGGCTTCCCTATCCATCACCAACTCCTGGAGCTTGCTCAGACTCTTATCCACTGAGTTGGTGATACTATCCAGCCATCTCACTGTCTGTTGTCCCCTTTTCCTCCCGCCTTCAATCTTTCCCAGCATTCAGGGTCTTATCCAATGAGTCAGTTCCTCACATCAGGTGGCCAAAGTACTGGAGTTTCAGCTTCAGCATCAGTCCTTCCAATGAATATCTGGGACTGATTTCCTTTAGGACTGACTGGTTTGATCTCCTTGCAGTTCAAGGGACTCTCAAGAATCTTCTTCAACACCACTTCAAAAGTATCAATTCTTTGGCACTCAGCTTTCTTTGTAGTCCAGCTCTCACATCCATACATGATTACTGCAAGAACCATAGCTTTGACTAGATTGACCTTTGTTGGCAAAGTAATGTCTCTGGTTTTCAATATGGTGTCTAAGTTGGTCATAGCTTTTCTTCCAAGGAGCAAGCATCTTTTAATTTCATGGATGCAGTCACCGTATGCTGTGATTTTGGAGCCCAAGAAAATAAAGTCTGTCACTGTTTCCATTGTTTCTCCATCTATTTGCCATGGAGTGATGGGACCAGATGCCATGATCTTAGTTTTTTGAATGTTGAGTTTTAAGTCAGGTTTTTACTCTCCTCTTTCACTTTCATCAAGAGGCTCTTTAGTTTCTCTTCACTTCCTGCCATAATGGTGTTGTCATCTGCATATCTGAGGTTATTGATAGTTTTCCTGGAAATCTTGATTCCAGCTTGAGCTTCATCCAGCCCAACAATTCATATGATGTACTCTGCATAGAAGTTAAAAAAGCAGGGTGACAATATACAGTCTTGACATACTCCTTTCTTGTTTTGGAACCAGTCTGCTGACTTCCTCAGTGATCAATGCAAAGAAATAGAAAAAACAATACAATGGGAGAGACTAGAGATATTGTCAAAGAAAATTAGAGATACCAAGGGAAATTTTCATGCAAAGATGGGCACAGTAAAGGATAGAAATGGCATGGGCCTAACAAAAGTGGAAGATATTAAGAAAAAGTGGCAAGAATACACAGAAGAACCATACAAAAAAGATCTTCATGTCCTAGATAACCATGATGGTGTGATCACTCACCTAGAGCCAGAGATCCTGGAATGCGAAGTCAAGCAGGCTTTAGGAAGCATCACTATGAACAAAGCTAGTGGAGGTGATGGAATTCCAGTTGAGCTATTTCAAATCCTAAAAGATGATGCTGTGAAAGTGCTGCAGTCAATATGCCAGCAAATCTGGAAAGCTCAGCAGTGGCCACAGGACTGGAAAAGTCCGTTTTCATTCCAATCCCAAAGAAAGGCAATGCCAAAGAAGGTTCAAACTACTACACAATTGCACTCATCTCACATGCTATCAAAGTAATGCTCAAAATTCTCCAAGCCAGCTTCAACAGTACATGAAACATGAACTTCCAGATGTTCAACCTGGCTTTAGAAAAGGCAGAGGAACCAGAAATCAAATTGCCAACATCCATTGGAGCATTAAAAAGCAAGAGAGTTCCAGAATAACATCTACATCTGCTTTATTGATTATACCAAAGCCTTTGACTGTGTAGATCACAACAAACTGAAAAATTCTTCAAGAGGTGGGAATACCAGACCACCTGACCTGCCTCTTGAGAAATCTGCATGCAGGTCAAGTAGTAACAATTAGAATCAGACATGGAGCCAAAAAATTAAAAATTCAATAAAATTAAGTCATAGATATTCACATATTCTAAGGAAAGAGTCAGGAACATCAGAAAAAGTAAGAGAGTAATCAAATTTTCTGGAAATGCTTTATTTGTTAATACTTCTCCTTTAATAGCTTCAAATATTCATTGTAATCACAGCACAGTGCATTTGTGGGAGTCTTGAATGAAGGAGTCGATGGATTTACTTTCACGATATTCTATTATCTGTAAAAAAATCAATACAAAATTGATAAATTATCAATTTATAATTCATGTATCATCCACTTCTATTAATAATTTAAGGTGCTCTCAAGAGATTGAGTCAATGGTAGTATTTACAATAACAAAATTTATGTCAGAAGACAACAGATCCAGACTGAGAAATGAACACTTGGGAAAGGCCAGTAATTTAACCTGTCTTGAAAATGGTTTTCTTTAAATATTTATTAAACATTTATCTAAAAGAAAATATGGGTACTACATGAGAAAAAAGTATTAATTGCAATGCCTACCAGTCTATTAGAAAAGAGCTGTCTCTTTGGAAAAGTCCCTGATACTGGGAAAGATTGAAGACCGAAGGAGAAGAGGGTGACAGAGGATGCGATGGTTGGATGGTATCACTGATTCAATGTTCAGGAACTTGGGCAAACTCTGAGAGATGGAGAGGGACAGGGAAGCCTGGCATGCTGCAGTCCACGGGTTTGCAAAGAGTCAGACACGACTTGGTGACTGAACAAGAGAAAAAACCACTGTATTGTTGATTCAGGCCCAAACTCATATAGTCACTACAAGCAAAGCAAAAACCCAGGATTTAACTGGACTTATCACCTTAGAAGGCAGCTAATCATCTATGACATGATAGAAAACATGTATCAGTTCAGTTCAGTCGCTCAATCGTGTCCGACTCTTTGCGACCCCATGAATTGCAGCACGCCAGGCCTCCCTGTCTATCACCAGCTGCTGGAGTTCACTCAGACTCATGTCCATCAAGTCAGTGATGCCATCCAGCCATCTCATCCTTGGCCATACCCTTCTCCTCCTGCCCCCAATCCCTCCCAGCATCAGAGTCTTTTCCAATGAGTCAACTCTTCACGTGAGGTGGTCAAAGTATTGGAGTTTCAGCTTAAACATCAGTCCTTCCAATGAACACCCAGGACTGATCTCCTCCAGAATGGACTGGTTGGATCTCCTTGCAGTCCAAGGAACTCTCAAGAGTCTTCTCCAACACCACAGTTCAAAAGCATCAATTCTTTGGCTCTCAGCTTTCTTCACAGTCCAACTCTCACATCCATACATGACTACTGGAAAAACCATAGCCTTGACTAGATGGACCTTTGTTGGCAAAGTAATGTCACTGCTTTTGAATATGCTATCTAGGTTGGTTAACTTTCCTTCCAAGGAGTAAGCATGTGTGTATATATATATATATCCCAAGTTCCTGATCCAGGGCTCTTAAAACCCTTGTAAATTTCTATGTGATAAGAGCACTAGGATCATCTTTTGCCTATGAGATGACTCTGGGTGGGCTCTGGGATGGATGGAGTCTGCCACCAAAAGAGCAAGCTATGATAAGAACATGAAATCTGCAGCCCCATTCCCAGCCCCCCAACTTTTCCAGAGGGGGAGAGGGGATGGAAATGGAGTTTATAATTGATCACACCTATATTAGGAAGCTTTCCTAAAACCCGCATAGTACAGGGTTTGAGCACTTTCAGGTTGCAGAACATATCCATACCTGGAGGATGATGTACCCCAAGTCCTCATGAACAGAAGTCCCTGAATTTGGGCTCTCCCAGACCTTACCCTATGTATGTATTTTTTCACCTAGTTGTTCATATGTATCATTTATCTTATACTTTAATAAGCTGTCAATCACCTTTATTTCTTACAAACATATTTTATCAGTACTCATTTGGCTCACATTAGGTGAATTATCACTACCTTATTTTTCCACCCAAGAGATGCTTTGGCATGATAGATTGTTTCCCTGGGAAATTTGCCTTTACTGACTTCTTTAATACAAGTCTAAGCTCCAGAGTATGCGATGGCCACCCATAAAGAGAGAACTGGTCCTCAAAAAGAATGTAGAGCAAAATCTTTACTTGTGACTTTACTCTTTAGTGAATTTTCAACCCAGGCTCCCTATCACTTGCATTTATTTTTAGGTAAATTTTCTTGTCTAGCCTACTACTCCCATAATTTATTTCTCACTTTAAACGATCATTGCTGCTGCTACTGCTGCTAAGTCGCTTCAGTCGTGTCCGACTCTGTGTGACCCCATAGATGGCAGCCCACCAGGCTCCCCCATCCCTGGGATTCTCCAGGCAAGAACACTGGAGTGGGTTGCCATTTCCTTCTCCAGCTGCTAATAGTTTCTATGGGTCTCATCCAGAACAGCCTTAAAGAGGGGACAGGTCCTGAGTTGAGAAAGATGGCACAGACTGAATTTATTTGACCACCATGACCCTCAAGACAAATACACATGGTGACTGAGCATGGCCACTGAGATGTGTGAGGAAAGGAAAAGATAGAAGCATTCATTTCCCACAGAGCATCAGGTTGGGTAGCAGGGAAGGCAGTGAACCTAGAAAAATTATTAGCTTGATCTTTTGTATCACCTTTAAGGTGAGTGTGTTTTTCAGGGCCACTTTAGCCTGAATGAAAAAATAAAAAGAGAATTCTAGTAATACATCCTAACAAAGCAAAATACACTCAAAGAAGAAACTTATTAACAAAGAGATTCCAAATGATGAAGAATAAGAAAGTGTTGCACAAGGAGAAATATTTTTGCCAATCCACAGAGGGAGAAATATTAAGAAAACATATATTTTAAAATGCCAATGATGGAAAATAAGGAATACAATGTCTAAAGTTAAGAGAGGACAGAAAGAATGTTAATGCGCTTTTTGACTAACAAAGTAAAAAAGTGATACTAAAGTGATAGTTATTTTTTAAAAATCATGTAGAGAAATTAAACTAAGACATTGAAATTAACCAAGTCAGAGTAGAATGTCCAATGTCTGTACTTTCTCCAAGAAGAAGCATACTCTGAGACAAGGATTCAGAACCCGTGGTTTCATTGGAAAGCTGAAGAGAACACCCACAGGAGAACATGGATGTGAAACAAGGAAAGAAAAGCACCACTGAGGGACTTCATTATCCAACCAGTCACCACTGCAGATAACTGAAGCTTAATCTTCATAAAGACACCTGGGAGCCAATGTAAAGCACATAACCTCAAAGCTGAACTCTCAAAGGAATCATAAAGACAGGATAATTGTTTATCAGTTCTTCTCAGTCTTCCCTGGTGGCTCAGAGGTTAAAGTGTCTGCCTCCAATGCGGGAGACCTGGGTTTGATCCCTGGGTTGGGAAGATCCCCTGGAGAAGGAAATGATGACCCACTCCAGTATTCTTGCCTGGAGAATCCCATGGACAGAGAAGCCTGGTAGGCTACAGTCCACGGGGTGACAAAGAGTTGGACATGACTGAGCGACTTCACTTTCACTTTTCTTCTCAGTCACTGATTGAAACTTGGCCCTAGGGCCACTCATTCCTCTGCACTTTTAGCAAGCCAAAAAAGAGATATCACAGGCTATAGTTGCAAGAGAAATTCACAGCAAAGCAGTGTTGCCTGACCAAGTGGCAAGAGCATGGAATATTGGTGAGACACTCAAGACAACTTCCACAGAGGTCTTACAGGGCCTGATGAATGCATCTGCTGCTGCTGCTGCTGCTGCTAAGTCGCTTCAGTCGTGTCTGACTCTGTGCAACCCCAGAGACGGCAGCCCATCAGGCTCCCCTGTCCCTGGGATTCTCCAGGCAAGAACACTGGAGTGGGTTTCCATTTCCTTCTCCAATGCATGAAAGTGAAAAGTGAAAGTGAAGTCACTCAGTCCTGTCTGACTCTTTGCGACCCCATGGACTGCAGCCTACCAGGCTCCTCCGTCCATGGGATTTTTCAGGCAAGAGTACTGGAGTGGGTTGCCATTATCAAACAGAGTTAAATGCTGGAATTGTATCAAATGCTGGAATGTGAGTCTATAAAAAGAAAAGATTAATTAGCCACATCCCCACCAGGATATGATACTACTCTAAGGTACCAAAAACATATTATTTATTTAAAAAAAATAACTTTAATATTTAATGACAAAAAAATATGACTCATCAGAAAACATATAACACATGTTTTACACCCTAAGTAAAGGAAATGAGGTCTTTAGTAGCTCAAGAAGACAGGAGATTTCTCAACTTAAATTCCTCCATCACAATTAGGTAAAGAAAATGAAGGTAGGGAAGTTAGTCACTTGCTCTTAGGTCCTTGAGCATATAAGTGCATATAAAAATGAACTGGGGGCTTAACTTCATTTCTTAGGGGATCAGAAGCCCTTCAATGCTAAAAGTAATGCCTATTCTTGGAAGCCTCCGTGGAAAGCCAACCGTGGGGAAATCCCCCAGAGCAGAGCAGTTGCACAGGATGTTCAACACATGGGACAGCACGGAGAAGAGTGAGTCACACCTTCAGCACTGCATCTGCTCTCAGCCTAAAAACAGAACTGCACCTACCCCTTCTGTCCATCTGGTTTCCAAAGTCGGATTTGACTCATTTCAAAATGAGAGGTACAGACTTACATTATGAAGCAATTAGGAAACTAATCACAGAAAAACAATGTTTTCAATATGATTACAAATTTCTGAAAGAGACTTTTGGAGGTTAACAAGATAAAGATATCAAGCTAAAAGATCAAGGGAGCCTGGCATGCTGCAGTTCTTGGGGTTGCAAAGAGTCAGACACACCTGAGCAACTGAAAACAACAACAAAAGATCAGATGATATGTTCAGTGAAATTATTTGACAAAAGAAAATTTTGTGTTGAAACTATGATGATATCGTATATATTTCCAACAATTTTCATTATACTTCTTTAAAATGATATTCTCAGAGCATTCTGGAGGAGGAAATGACAGCCCACTCCAGGATTCTTGCATGGAAAATTCCATGGACAGAGGAACCTGGCAGGCTACAGTCCATGGGGTTACAAACAGTCAGACATAACTGAGCAAAACATGTATTCCAAGCAATCTAATGATTAGTTTATTTGGCTTCTGTGTTTAAGAAGCTACAACTTTTTGAAAGTTTATTGTTTGGACACTATCAGAACAGAATTATCAGTGTTATTCTTAAGGCAGAAGATAAATTGAAGGGCTCTGAAAATCTATTGGTAGCCAAGGTTAGTAGCCATGAGTACCCAGTTACCTCATGTATTACTTAGCTATTACTATCTATCAGACTACCAAATAATTTAGTTATAATAGCAGTAATCAGTTATTATCTGTCATAATTTTTTAATTGTTATCATCTCTTTCCATCCCTTGTATTCTTTGTTTTTTAAAGTCTTTATTGAATTTGTTGTAATATTGCTTCTGTTTTATGTTTTGGATTTTTGGTCTCAAGGTACATGGGATCTCAGCTTCCTGACCAGAAATTGAACCTGCACCCCTTACATTGGAAGGTGAAGTATTAACCACTGGCTCACCGGGGAAGTCCCAGTCTCTCATAATTTCTTTAGGTCATATAGGAAGTTGGGGAAAGCAGGATGTCTAGGGCTTTAGCTGAAAGACTCAAAGCCCGGGGACTGGAATCATCTTTTTTTTTTTTTTTTAATTGACTCACAAGTTTGATAGTTGATGCTGGCTCTGAGCTCAAGACCTAGCTGGCACTGCCATCAAGAACCCCGACATGTAGCTTGTCTGGGCCTCTTTACAATACAGTAGCAAGAGTTCCGATAAAAAAGCAAGCCAGGTGGGAGCTCTGTTGCCATTAAGATACAGCTTTGGAAGTCATGCAGCCTCATTTCTATCACATTCTGTTGGCTGAATAAGTTACTAAGGCCTGCATAGGTTCAAGGGGAGGAGACCTAGACCTCTTCTCTCAGTAGAGGATCATCCAAGCCATACTTAAAGAAAAGGATGAAGCAGTTATATATTGAAGCAACTACTGGGGGGAAGTGCAATTTGCAATATGGTCCATTGGTCCTATACCAGAAGGATCTTTACCCCAGTAGCCAGACTATCTTTTATAATGACTGGTTATTAAACTGAATGAGTCATGATGCCTTTGAAGGATTTTCACTGAACTTATTCCACGTGGTCAAAGGCTTTAGCATAATCAACGAAGCAGAAGTTGATGAATTCCCTTGCTTTCTCTATGATCCAACCGATGTTGGCAATTTAATTTCTGGTTCCACTGCCTTTTCTAAATCCAGCTTGTACATATGGAAGTTCCCATTTCACATCCTGTTGAAGCCTAGCTTGAAGGATTTTGAGCATTACCTTGCTATCTACTTCTGCTTCGTTGACTACACTAAAGCCTTTGATTGTGATAGAAAGTGAAAGTGTTACTTGCTCACTCATGTCTGACTCTTTGAGACTCCATGGACAGTAGCCTGCCAGGCTCCTCTGTCCTTGGAAATGTCCAGGCAAGAATACTGGAGTAGGTTGCCATGCCCTCCTCCAGGGGATCTTCCCAACACAGGGACTGAACCTGGGTCCCCTGCATTGCAAGCAGATACTTTACTGTATGAGCCATGAGGGAAGCCTGATGGATCACAACAAGCTATGGAAAATTCTTAAAGAGATGAGAATAGCAGACCACCTCACCTGTCTCCTATAAAACCTGTACAAAGGTCAAGAAGCAACAGTTAGATCCAGACATGGAACAATGGACTGGTTCAAAATTGGGAAAGGAGTATGGCAAGGCTGTTTATTGGCACGTTGCTTATTTAATTTATATGCAGAGTACATCATACGAATTGTCAGGCTGGATGAATCCCAAGCTGGAATCAAGATTGCTGGGAGAAGTATCAACAACCTCAAATATGCAAATGATACCACCATAATGGCAGAAAGTGAAGAGGAACTAAAGAGTGTATTGATGAGGGTGAAAGAGGAGGGTAGAAGAGGAGATTGAAAAAGCTGCCTTAAAACTTAACATTCAAAAAACAAAGATCATGGCATCCAGTCAGGATTTACTTCATGGCGAATAGATGGGGAAAAGGTGGACCCAGTGGCAGATTTTTATTTTCTTGGACTCCAAAATCACTACAGACAGTGACAGTAGCCATGAAATTAAAAGATGGTTGCTCCTTGGAAGGAAAGCTATGACAACCTACACAGCACATTAAAAAGCAGAAACATCACTTTGCCAACAATGCTCTGGTAGTCAAAGCTATGGTTTTTCCAGTAGTCATGTACAGTTGTGAGAGTTGGACCATGAAGAAGGTTGAGCACTGAATAATTAATGCTTTCGAACTGTGGTGCTGGAGAAGACTCTTGAGAGTCCCTTGGACAGCAAGGAGATCAAACCAGTCAATCCTAAAGGAAATCAAATCTGAATATTCACTGGAAGCATTGATGCTGAAGCTGAGGCTCTAATACTTTGGCCACCTAATGCAAAGAGCCAACTCATTGGAAAAGACCCTGATGCTGGGAAAGATTGAGGGCAGGAGGAGAGGGGGTGAGAGAGGATGAGGTGACTGGATGGCATCACTGACTCAATGGATATGAGTTTGAGCAAATTCTGGGAGATGGTTGAAGGAAAGGGAAGCGTGGAGTGCTGCAGTCAATGGGGTCACAAAAAGTCAGACGTTACTTAGCTACTGAACAACAACAACATTGAAGCTAATATCTTCCAAACACTGGAGGGCAAAAGAAAGCAAAGACACAAAACAAATGAGAAGTAGTAATTTTAATTATTCATTTTACCATATTTACCTCCCCAGATTATTATAGCATTTCTGAAAACATTTCCTCTCTTTAAAATTATTGTAGATCTCAAACAATTGAGAGTTACCTATGTTTCATGTATGACTTCCCTGGTGGCTCAGATGGTAAAGCGTCTGTCTACAAGGCAGGAGACCTGGGTTTGATCCCTGGGTGGGGAAGATCTGGAGAGGGAAATGGCAACCCACTCCAGTATTCGTGCCTGGAAAATCCCATGTATTATATATGTTTTATTTAAGTTGTAATGGAAACTACACTGCAAATAGTAGCACAAATCTTTGAGAAACAAACTTTTATTCTCTGAATTTCCATGAGTAAATTCCTTCTCCTGAGGGAATGCCTAATCTACCTGTATTGCTCGCCATCCTGTTTGTGATGTCAATGTCTTGCTGTTCACACTGCACTGTTCACTGAACCCAGGGTAGGCAAGGCATGAGCTAAGAGTCTGGAAGAAGACTCTAGGAGCTGTAGGAACTGCAGACACATTTATTCTCTTCTGGCTGACACAGCATCCACAGCATAACCTAACACAACACAGCCTCTCTCCTGAATGGTGCAGCAGTCATAACAGTGTTCTCTCCTGGCTGACATGCTATAATCTCTCCTCTCATGGCTGGCCCAATGGACATAGCTGTGACGCAGCAGTAATGCCCTCACTTTCTAGGTGGAGCCCATATATCCGGTCAGCACAAAGTAGCTCCTGACCAAGCAAGTACCTCACGATGCGCATGCACAGTGCTACAAATGATCTCAGTGTTACAGTCATCATTTACAAAACATGGGATGAGAGAGCCTGAACACGCCATCTTGGCTGATTTGCTCTCTCCGCATACTACCCATACCTGTTCCACATGAATTAGGGTCTATTATGACAAGTCATTTTTTTTTTCCTTTTGAGTGATTCCCCTTTCCTTCCAAAATAAGATTTAAGGAATTTTATGACTTAGATCCCAACCTTGTTTTTGTTTCTTGAGTGAATTTAATGGTACTGGATTATACCTGATATAAGCCTAGAAAACTAACAAATTAAGCTCAGTTTATGATTCTTATTGTTTGTAATGATGCTAAACATGGTTGTTTGATTTTTAACATTTTCTTACTTGTATTTCAAAATGATACTCAGTCTCCCTAAAATACAATCAATTTAAATGAAAGACAACTGCATACTAAAAAAAAATAAAATACTGAATACTGAAGAGTGAGCTTCTTTAAAAATATAATAGAAGTTTTAAGCCATTGAAAACAAGGCAGTTGTTAATATTCATGTAAAAAGAAAATAGTTAACCAAATTATTAATAAGCAAGAAAATGAACAATTAGCACATTCATTAAAAGTATTATATCTAAGTGGAATACAAGTAAATTATACTTGTGATGGAAGCAGAAACAGTGTAACACACTCAGAGAAAAATGGGTTCTATAGAAAATTTTCTGATTTTTTTTCACACCTAATCCTTTTTCTGAAACTGCACTGTAACTATTCCCAATTGCTTATAATTTTGCTAAGCAGATGCTCCCCAGAAACTTCAGACTCTACATTGCACCTTCATTCCTTAAGCTAAAATTGTTTTGGATGGTTCAAATTGCTTCTTGAACCATCATTCACCCATCCATAGTGAAACTACCAATTATTCTTGCTAGTCATGAATGTCCCCAAACCCTGGATTCCTTTCCTCCTTGTATAAAATTAGTAAAACCTGCTCAAACCATTTCTGTGACCCTTGAAAGGTTATTATTAAGTGTTTTCTGTTTAATACTGATTTTCCTTACTTTCAGTTGAGTCTTAGAACTTAGGCCTCTGTGTTAGTCTGGATAGAGGTTAGGCTGATCTTAGAGACCCAAAAATACAATGTTCATAAGTCTAAGTGGCAACTTGATGGTGATAAAAATCCTGATATCTTCTGACTTATTGCTCTGCATCTTAAACATGAAACATTGATCCTGAGGTTCAAGAGAGCTGTGATGGCTTAGCTCCCTCTTTCATAGAGTTATTCTGGCTGGGGACAAAAAAGAAAACAATATAAGAGAATGCATTCTCTTTATGATCATAACTCAGAAGTTGTGCTGCCATGTCCCATAAGTAGTATCCAGTCACATGACTTCTCCTTGCTTCAAAGAAAGCTGTTATTTTGTTGCCCTACAAAACTTCCATCGATACAGAGAAGGTGGCATGAGTGACAAAGAATCTGCCTGGCAATGCAGAAGATGCAGGAGACGTGGGTCTAACTCCTGGGTGGGAAAGGTTCCTTGGAGGAGGGCATGGCAACCCACTCCATGAATTCTTGCCTGGGAAATCCCATGGACAGAGGAGTCTGGTGGGCTCCAGTCCATGGGTTTGCATAATTGGAGACAGCTGAGTGCACACACACACACACACGAGAAAAGAGGAGGTTTGAAAGTGGGGAGCAACTAGTAGTCTCTGCCAAAACTTTAGAATCAAATGGATTTGGGCTTTAATCCCAGTTGTAATTTATTGACTACTAGTGTTCATGAAACTCTAAAAGGTTTGGTATCCTTAACTGACATTTCAAAGAGGTGTTAAGCAGATTGCATCCAAAATTAATATAAAGCTTTTAGCCCTGTGTTCGGAATATAATATGTGCTCAATAAATGAGCACTAGTATTCCCAGAAAAAGACTACTAACAAAGAGATACAATGTTGAGGATTCTATAGGCAGGAACTGTGTTTAAGAGAATAGGTTGGAGAAAGAAGGATCTTAGTTATTTAGGATAAAGAAAGGGTAAGGCAGATGAATGAAATTTTGGGAGCTAATTCAGGATTGAAGTATATCCTTAATTTTGTCATTGATTTTTATTTTCTTCTTGTTATTTTAACCAGTCACCAGAGGTAAACAGTTTTTTTTCTTTTCCTCTTATGCATATTGAATACAACGCTCTGCATTAATCATGATTTTCTTACACTGATTGAATGTGGCCATTTGCCAGACACATTCAGCAAGTTCAGTGAAGAGCTAAAACTCAGGCCATTCTCCTTCTCCCGTAGCTACTAACTTGTCTTGAAAACTGATCTCTCAAGGTGTAATATAGAAACACATCACACATCCAGTGTTGGTGGCAAACAGATGTTTTCCAGAGAGTTCTAAGCAGGTGACCCCAGGAAAAATTATAGGTAAAAGGGGAAGGCCAAGAAATCAAGTCAAGTCAACCCTTTCACACAGAGTCATTCGATTTAACATATTGGAGTCTTCATTTTTTTTATTGAGTTAAAGGCTTTATTCTCCTTTTACAAAATAATATGAAACATTTTCTTTCACAAGACTCAGCTTCTAAATGCTACACAGACTCTATTAATAATTTCTTAGATTTTTACTCATGAACTATTATTCATCTGCATTAGTTACAAAGGGTAGTTTCCTCTACAGAAACTTTCAGCCTCCATGTGAAAGTTGCTTAGTCATGTCTGACTCTTTGTGACCCCATGGACTATAGAGTCCATGGAATTCTCCAGGTGAGAATACTGGAGTGGGTAGCCTTTCCCTTCTCCAGCGGATCTTTCTGACCCAAGAATTGAACCAGGGTCTCCTGCATTGCAGGCAGATTCTTTACCAATTGAGCCATCAAGGAAGCCCCTCAGCCTCCATGAATTCACTCATTTCTCCCAAATTTTGCACCTCCTCCTTTGTTACATCCATGGTTCTTAACATACTACCTAGTCTATAAAAATATCACTATATTTTGCTGAACAATTAAATCAAAAAATGGATGAATATTAACTTTTACTGACTGAACAAGTCATTATAAGAGGAGTCTCATTAAAGATCATGTCATCATTAAAATTATTTAGCATTATAGAGTAGGAAGAACTCTGAGCTTGAAGTTAAAAACATCATTAAATTTCTTCTAAAACTTGTGAGTTCTGTGATTACAAATTTCTGGCAAAACTTTAAACAATAGAAAGCTTCACTGTCTTTTTCTATAAAATGAAAATTCAACTAAGATAATATTCATAAGAAGACTTGGTAAATTGTAAATCGCAAACCAAAATTAAGACATTGTTATTAATCCAAACTGGAATCATTTTCTCATGTAGTTGCACACATTCTATGCTGATGTAATGCAGTAAATAAGTTTTCCTTTATAAAAAGCCCATGTGTATGCTTGGTGCTAGAACAAACATGTGATAATATTTCCACCCCAGATAATTTTTTTTTAAGTGTCCACACAGATTCTTATTTGTGAGAAACAACTAGATATATGAGTACTGAGCCAATAAAACCAACTGAAGAATGGGAGGAATTATCCTACACTTGAGTCATTGTTTCACATTTCTGAAGCTCCCAGTGAGCTCTAAATATGAGCTGTTTGTTCCTCTCTGCATTCCCCATTGTTCTTTCCTATAAGGCTATCCTTTTGATATCAACATAGAGTATATAAAATGCTTTAGGGGTAAGAGTTGGTCTTCCTTTTATAATAAATTTTTACTTATCCAATTCAATTCTAAGCAAAAACAATAAAACCAATAGGGTCATAAAAAATTTTTTTAACTCTACTGATAAGATCTCAATTATTTTTTGTTTATGGAATGTAGAGAAACACGTCTTTCCCAACACATTCCTGCTGTAGCCTGTTTCTTTCCATACTTATAATGGGGATCCCTGTGGCTCTGGAGGTCAAACAGACATCTGGACTCTATCACATACTACTTTTGTGATCTAGAGTATGTTGGCTAATTTTCAGAACTTAAGTTTTCTCATTTGGTCAATGATGGTAATCATCCCTATGCCATGATATCTTAGCCACAAGATTAAATAAAATTTTTAGCACATAAAAAAGCTGATCAATATAAAGTAGCAACTACAATTATGCTCTATAATAGCAGGAACAAGAGTGAAAGTAAAACCTACATGGCAAAAAAACTGTGGCATTACAGTAAAAATCCATAAGTCCCCCAAACATTGCTTAATTTGAACAACTTTATCAGGATGATCATAACACTGGTTAAGAATTCTCAGACCAGAAGACAATAAGATTGGATATTTGCAGTTCTGTTATAAATGCTATTGTCCAGAATATAGCATTACTTTATGTCTACAGAAACTTGCTTACAATGGGTGTCATATATCATTATTCCATTTATTTGTATATTTATCTAGCTTAATTTGGTCAGAGCTCTTATATTGAATCCCTCATTAAATTTTCTTCTTTTATTCAGAGATAATATTTACCAATTTATAAATCTTTTTATGACTGTTGAAAGTCATGAACCATAAATATAATAATTATATATATTTTAAGCACAAATACAAGGGATAAATATGATTGAAGTGCCTCAGATTCATTTGCACTTTTGTAAACTCAGAAGACTTGCACAGCCATAGTATATTTCATCTTTTCTATCAACAGATAACTTGATATTTGTTGTAGGCTATTATCTATTAGACCCTATAATAAATCCTAACATTCCTCAAATTTGAGTAGCTTATTGCTGTTACTTTAATTTCTACTTCTTGGTTTATTTAGTATTAATTAAGATTAAAGTTATTTTTAAAAATCACTCGGTCACACCTAAGAATGTCATATTCAAAATGCTGGAAAAAGTCATTCTGGTTTTGTAGGTGAAGGACAGGGAAGCATGGTGTGCTGCAGCCCATGGGGTCACAGAGAGTCGGACACGACTGAGTGACTGAACCGAACTGAACTGATTTGCACATTAAAAGAGCGCTATTTTTCTTCTCCCAAGATTCAGAAAAACTTCTTCAACAGCAAACTTCACCCTTCTATACAGGCACAGGCCAAAATCCCTTTTTAGAATGGAAATATATCTTAACCTTTGAAAGTAGGATATTCTATGCTGTTAAGAACTTTACTCCTGATTATTAATCTCAAGTTTGAACTGGACACATTATTGTATGTGACTTTAGTCCCTGGTGGCTCAGAGGTTAAAACGTCTGCCTGCAATGCAGAAGACCTGGGTTCAATCCCTGGGTTGGGAAGATGCCCTGGAGAAGGAAATGGCAACCCACTCCAGTATTCTTGCCTGGAGAATCCCATGGACGGAGGAGCCTGGTGTGCTACAGTCCATGGGGTCGCAAAGAGTCGGACACAACTGAGCGACTTCACTTCACTAGATAGTGGCAGAGTGTCAGCTCTAATCTCAGAATTTAGCTGACATATACACAATGCATGCCCTATTCCAAATATGTGAGTGATTTGGATAGATGAATCACTAAATCTGTATGTAAAGCACAAAGTGATGCTCTGTATATTCCCAGTAAATATACATACAAAATAGTTTTTCTTGATATCAGGTTCCCTCTATTGTGGAGTGAGTGAGGTGAAATAAAATGGAGGCATAAAATGCATAAAATAAGATTTATTTTCTGACGTAGAGGAAAACAGACTCCATTTGAAGAATTTACTATCATCAGCAAATTTGGTAGCAAATCCCCAAATACTTAATATTAAATCACTGTTCAAAGAAAGTATAAGCAGAAGACATCCTGCTTTTAAAGGCAAAACTAAATAGTCTCTACAATGGGAAACAAATTATAGCATCTAATGATTTTATTTATTGAAGAACATAAGATTTAGTTTGCTGGTAGAGGAATTCTCTTTGCCTACAATGACTCTTAAAACCTCTTTTTATTTGTACCATGTTAAATTTGCTTCTTGAACATAGGCCAAACAAATGTCAGCCCTTCATAAAACACATTAGTTGAAAGATCACTTGTAGGAGCAGGAAAGAAAAGATTTTCAAGTAAGAATGGACCACGGAGCATGTTGAAAACTGCTGAACGTGTCTTCACTTAGCAGAGTCACTTATAGGTGTATTCCACAATAAACATTACCTACCATGTGTTCATTGATTTTTTTTAGCTGTAAGAAGAGAACAGCCATATAACAATTCAGGTCAGCTGAAAAAGGCTAACTCTGAATTTTACCAATTTTATGATGACTGATCAGTTATCAAAGAAACATTACCAAAGTTCTGTTTTTCATATAATGACATAACTACCAAAAATGAAAACAAATTAATATTGTCTAAATAAGTTATTTTCATTTAAAATATGGTTCTTGAGAAATTAGATAACTCACCAACCTCTTCCCTCTACTGGGTGGTTTTGAGTACAGAGAAAGAAATGCTTGTCAATTGTTCTGGACTTTGTTTCCAACACAATGAAACAGTTTATTATTAATACCATGTTTTCCACAAAGAGTGCTTTGTAATCTTAGAATACAATAAACATTATATTTTTGTAGTTGTTATTGTTCAGTCACTAAGTCGTGTCTGACTCTATAACCCCATGGACTGAAGCACACCAGGCTTTCCTGTCCTTTGATACCTACCAGAGTTTGCTCAACTCATGCCCACTGAGTAGGTGATGCCATCTGACCATCTCACCCTCTGTTGGCCCTTTCTCCTCTTGCCCTCAATTTTTCCCAGCATCAGGGTCTTTTCTAGTCAGTTGGCTCTTCATATCAGGTGGCTTCAGCATCAGCTCCTCCAATGAATTTTCAACGTTGATTTCCTTTAGAATTGACTGGTTTGATCTCCTTGCTGTCCAAAAGACTCTCAAGAGTCTTTACCAGCACCACAATAGCTGAGTAGGTATCTAAAGCCAAACTGCACACACAGCTACACACAATGAGAAAAGTAAAGCCAACTAATGTCTTTCCTTCACCCCTTCCTCTGTGCTCACAAAACAATAGGCCTATTTTACCTGATTCTCCTGATTTTCCTCTTCCACCTTGTTCCCTAGAGTGATTTTTCCTAGCACAGGTTAGGAACTGCCCAGACTAACAAGTGGGCCTACTATAATTAGAAATTCAGTAACAGAAATCCCTTTTCAAGTCATTGGAAACGTCCTGTTACTCTTGATATCACTGGAGACCCTGGAGTCTTGGCACAGAAGAGTGAAAGGAAAGAGAGGAATGTGTGCAATTCTTTCTGGATTTGGTAACTTGTCATTTTTGCCTAAACCAAACTTCTCCACAGGTATTTATTTGCTGCTGCTGCAGCTAAGTCGCTTCAGTCGTGTCCGATTCTGTGCCACCCCATAGACGGCAGCCCATCAGGCTCCCCAGTCCCTGGGATTCTCCAGACAAGAACACTGGAGTGGGTTGCCATTATCTTCTCCAATGCATGAAAGTGAAAAGTGAAAGTGAAGTCACTTAGCCATGTCCAACTCCCAGCGGCCCCATGGACTGCAGCCTACCAGGCTCCTCCATCATGGGATTTTCCAGGCAAGAGTATTGGAGTGGGGTGCCATTGCCTTCTCCGCCACAGGTGTTTAATATCAAGTTATCTATTTAACAGCTATTTATGGCCTTCAAATTTTCATAGAATGTAAAACATATAAGTTATAGTCACAAGATTTAAAAAATAGTATATAAATTGTTTGCTTTCTTTAGTATCATTAAGCTTACATGGGAGAACACACAAACATATGGAATTTTGTGTCTAACATTAAATTAAATTACTGATTTCATTTCACTCATGAAATAAGCTCTCATCTTCAGTTCAGTTCAGTTGCTCAGTAAGTCTGACTCTTTGCAATTCCATGAATGGCAGCAACCAGGCCTCCCTGTCCATCACCAGCTCCTAGAGTTCACTCAGATTCATGTCCATCGACTTAGTGATACCATCCAGCCATCTCATCCTGTCTTCCCCTTCTCCTGCCCCCAATTACTCCCAGCATCAGAGTCTTTTCCAATGAGTCAAGTCTTCACATGAGGTGGCCAAAGTACTGGACTTTCAGCTTTAGCATCATTCCTTCCAAAGAAATCCCAGGGCTGATCTCGTTCAGAATGGACTGGTTGGATCTCCTTGCAGTCCAAGGGACTCTCAAGAGACTTCTGCAACACCACAGTTCAAAAGCATCAATTATTCGGTACTCAGCTTTCTTCACAGTCCAACTCTCACACCCATACATGACCACTGGAAAAACCTTGACAGGACGGAACTTTGTTGGCAAAGTAATGTCTCTGCTTTTGAATATGCTATCTAGGTTGGTCATAACTTTTCTTCCAAGGAGTAAGCGTCTTTTAATTTCATGGCTGCAGTCAGCATATGCAGTGATTTTGGAGCCCAAAAAAATAAACTCTGACACTGTTTCCACTGCTTCCCCATCTATTTCCCATGAAGTGATGGGACCGGATGCCATGATCTTCATTTTCTGAATGTTGAGCTTTAAGCCAACTTTTTCACTCTCCACTTTCACTTTCATCAAGAGGCTTTTTAGTTCCTCTTCACTTTCTGCCATAAGGGTGGTGTCATCTGCATATTTGAGGTTATTGATATTTCTCCCGGCAATCTTGATTCCAGTTTGTGCTTCTTCCAGCTCAGCATTCCTCATGATGTACTCTGCATGTAAGTTAAATAAGCAGGGTGACGAGATACAGCCTTGACGTACTCCTTTTCCTATTTGGAACCAGTCTGTTGTTTCATGTCCAGTTCTAACTGTTGCTTCCTGACCTGTATATAGGTTTCTCAAGAGGCAGGTCAGGTGGTCTGGTATTCCCATCTCTCTCAGAATTTTCCACAGTTTATTGTGATCCACACAGTCAAAGGCTTTGGCATAGTCAATAAAGCAGAAATAGAAGTTTTTCTGGAACTCTCTTGCTTTTTCCATGATCCAGCAGGTGTTGGGAATTTGATCTCTGGTTTCTCTGCCTTTTCTAAAACCAGCTTGAACATCAGGAGGTTCACAGTTCACGTATTGCTAAAGCCTGGCTTGGAGAACTTTGAGCACTACTTTACTAATGTGAGATGAGTGCAATTGTGCAGTAGTTTGAGCATTCTTTGGCATTGCCTTTCTTTGGGATTGGAATGAAAACTGACTTTTTCCAGTCCTGCAGCCACTGCTGAGTTTTCCACATTTGTGAGCATATTGAGTGCAGCACTTTCACAGCATCATCTTTCAGGATTTGAAAATAGCTTGACTGGAATTTCATCACCTCCACTAGCTTTGTTCATAGTGATGCTTTCTAAGGCCCACTTGACTTCACCTTCCAGGATGTCTGGCTCTAGGTGAGTGATCACACCATCGTGATTATCCAGGTCATGAAGATCTTTTTGTACAGTTCTTCTGTGTATTCTTGCCACCTCTTCTTAATATCTTCTGCTTCTGTTAGGTCCATACCATTTCTGTCCTTTACTGAGCCCATCTTTGCATGAAATGTTCCCTTGGTATCTCTATTTTTCTTGAAGAGATCTCTAGTCTTTCCCATTCTCTTGTTTTCCTCTATTTCTTTGCATTGATCACTGAAGAAGGCTTTCTTATCTCTCCTTGCTGTTCTTTGGAACTCTGCATTCAGATGCTGATATCTTTCCTATTCTCCTTTGCTTTTGACTTCTCTTCTTTTCACAACTATTTGTAAGGCCTCCCCAGAAAGCCATTTTGCTTTTTTGCATTTCTTTTCCATGGGGATGGTTTGATCCCTGTCTCCTGTACAATGTCACGAACCTCAGTCCATAGTTCATCAGGCAGTCCATCTATGAGATCTAGTCCCTTAAATCTATTTCTCACTTCCACTGTATAATCATAAGGGATTTGATTTAGGTCATACCTGAATGGTCTAGCGGTTTTCCCTACTTTCTTCAATTTAAGTCTGAATTTGGCAATAAGAAGTTCATGATCTGAGCCACAGTCAGCTCCTGGTCTTGTTTTTGTTGACTGTATAGAGCTTCTCCATCTTTGGCTGCAAAGAATATAATCAATCTGATTTCGGTGTTGACCATCTGGTGATGTCCATGTGTAGAGTCTTCCTTCTCTTGTGTTGTTGGAAGAGGGTGTTTGCTATGACCAGTGCATTTTCTTGGCAAAACTCTATTAGTCTTTGCCCTACTTCATTTTGTATTCCAAGGCCAAATTTGCCTGTTACTCCAGGTGTTTCTTGACCTCCTACTTTTGCATTCCAGTCCCCTAGAATGAAAAGGACATCTTTTTTGAGTGTTAGTTCTAAAAGGTTTTGTAGGTCTTCACAGAACCGTTCAACTTCAGCTTCTTCAGTGTTACTGGTTGGGGCAAAGATTTGGATTACTGTGATATTGAATGGTTTGCCTTGGACACGAACAGAGATCATTCTGTCGTTTTTGAGATTGCATCCAAGTACTGCATTTCAGACTCTTTTGTTGACCATGATGGCTACTCCATTTCTTCTGAGGGATTCCTGCCCGCAGTAGTAGATATAATGGTCATCTGAGTTAAATTCACCCATTCCAGTCCATTTTAGTTCACTGATTCCTAGAATGTCAATGTTCACTCTTGCCATCTCTTGTTTGACCACTTCCAATTTGCCTTGATTCATGGACCTAACATTCCAGGTTCCTATGCAATATTGCTCTTTACAGCATCGGATCTTGCTTCTATCACCAGTCACATCCACGACTGGGTATTGTTTTTGCTTTGTCTTCATCCCTTCATTCTTTCTGGAGTTATTTCTCCACTGATCTCCAGTAGCATATTGGGCACCTACTGGCCTGGGGAGTTCCTCTTTCAGTATCCTATCATTTTGCCTTTTCATACTGTTCATGGGGTTCTCAAGGCAAGAATACTGAAGTGGTTTGCCATTCCCTTCTCCAGTGGACCACATTCTTTCAGACCTCTCCACCATGGCCCACCCATCTTGGGTGGCCTCACGGGAATGGCTTAGTTTCATTGAGTTAGACAAGGTCCTAGTGTGATTAGATTGACCAGTTTTCTGTGAGTATTTTTTCAGTGTGTCTGCCCTCTGATGCCCCATCTTCAAGGCACCATAAATCTCATGATTAGTAATATAATTAAACTTGTGACAAAAAATACTTCATATTTTTAATATTTTAAAGATTAAACTTCATTTATAGCTATTATAAAATATTGACTATTATCCCCATGTACAATGTATCCTTATAGCTTAGTTTATAACCAATGGTTTATTCCTCTGACTCCCATACCCTTATATTGCTTCTCTCCATTTTTTTCTCTCTGCTGGTAACCACTAGTTTTTAACCACATATTTAAAACCAAAAAAAAAAAAAAAGTATCATGATTTTTCTTCTCATTTTATTTGCTAAATTAATAGTGAACTTTCCTGAAGGGTTCTTTTAAGAATACTGATAATAAGACAAACAGAAAAAAGACAAATCAATAGTAAGGTAATATACAGGCATAATATTGATTAGAACTAAGATTTTAGTAATGGGAAATTGTCAATCTTTGCAGGTGGCCTCTAGACTCATGATTCAATCTGTGGACTAATATATAAATATTAAAAGTCCTAAATAGAGGGGGGCGGTCCTAAGATGGCGGAGGAATAGGAAGGGAAGACCACTTTCTCCCTCACAAATTCCTCAAAAGATCATTTCAACGCGGAGCAAACTCCACAAAACAACCTCTGAATGCAGGCAGAGGACATCAGGCAATTAGAAAAGCAGATCATTGTCTTCAAAAACAGGTAGGAAAAAATATAAAACACGAGAAAAGAGACAAAGGAGGTGGGGAGGGAGCTCCGTCCCGGGAAGGGAATTCTAAGAAGAGACGTTTCCAAACACAAGGAAACACTCTACCTGCCGAGTCTAAGGCGAGCCTTGGAAACACAGAGGGCAACATAACAGGAAGGAAAAACGAATAAATAATTAAAACCAACAGATTACAAGCCCAACAGTAACTCCCCCAGCGGAAAAGCCGCGCAGACGCCTGAAGCCGCCGCTAGCAAGTGGGGGCAGGGCAGGGAAGCGCGGGAGACGCGGGCTGCCGTGCTCGGTAAGAAGCGGGCAGAAACACCCCACGCATAACCAGAGCGAACGAACTTGGGCGAGCAAACCAGGCTGGGGGATAGCTACCACCCGAAAAGCTGGAACATAAGACCCCGCCAGGACCGTGCACAGAACAAAGGACTGAACGGAAATAGCCGGCTGCCGACCATCCCCCGCCGGGGACAGCCAGCCAGAGCTGTAAGGGCTGGAAAGGGGCAATCGCAGCCCCGGAGAGACTACCTAAAAAGCGGCAGGCAGGCTTCCTAGCTGAGACTTCAGGGGATGCAGGACAGTCACCATCTGCCTCACAAAGAGCGCCAGCAGTACACGCAGAAAACTGAGCAGTAGAAACAGAGAAGGGGACAAGTCCCGGCGACCGCGCTCGCCAAGCTCCCGAGCTGCTCGGACCCGGGAGGGGCGCAGAGCGCAGTCCCAAACAAGTTTGTGCCTCTGAGGGTTACCTGGGCGCCAAAACCGAGCGGCTTGGACTGGGGAGGTGCGCGAAGCCTGGGGCCGGCCTCGGATGGTTCCTGGCTGAGCTCCGTGGAGCCGGAGCGGTTTGTGCGTC